>NC_068415.1:20429778-20612278 GCF_023724105.1 Carassius gibelio
TATTGAAGACGTAAACCTGTTAAATTGAACGATTCGTTCACAAATCGGACATCACTAAGGTATTTCAGAAAGGCAGGACATAGAGGAGAAACCATTATGTAATGTTTGTGGAAAATAGTGTTTTTTTTAACCTTAAACCACATGAACATATTTCATTACACCAAATACACAAAATAATGTTTTTTTTAGCAACATCATGATCCCTTTAATACTAATACTAATAATAATAATAATAATAATAATAATAATAATAATAATAATAATAATACGTTTAATTTATGTAGTGCCTTTCCCAACCTCAAGATGCTGAACATGGTACACCAAAGCAACAAATATTGAGAACAAAGAAACATTTTCATTGGACATTTGCCCAATTCAGTTGCAAATAATGCAGTTGCTTATAACACAGATTATGTAGTACAGTTTTACTGCAGACAAACGATGGAGTGAGCTGGTAAGCCAGAGAAAAGAGCATTAGAATAGTCGAGAGGTAATAAATGCATGCATTAATGATTCTGTATCTTTTCTACTGAGAAAATGGACGAAGTTGTGCAATTCAACATAGTTGAAAAAAAAAATCAGCTTTGAAGAGTTTGCTAATGTGGTCATCCAAGGTCAGTGATGGGTCTAGAATGATACTTAAGTTTCTAACAATAGCCAATGGAAAAATAGAAATAGCGTCAAAGTCAAAACTAGAAACACCAATTTATTTATTTTTATTAGAGATGGGGGACCAATTAATACAATTTCTGTTTTAATGAAGTTCAGACTAAGAAAATTAGAATGTAGCCAATCCTTTAACTCACTGACACATGAAGATAAGGATGCCATCGACTGGGTAGAATCTGGTTGACAAGCATTAAATATCTGGATGTCATCAGCATAACAGTGGTAGTTAAAACCATTACGACAAATGATTTGGCCAAGAGGTTGTATATAGAGGATGAATAATAATGGTCTGAGAACTGAGCCCTGGGGAACTCCTTGTTTGAGCAAGACAGTAGGAGATTTGGAATTGTGCAGTTAGATGAAGTATTGCCTATCTGTGAAATATGAGGAGAACCAGGATAATGCAGAACCTGAGATGCCAACTTCTGCAAGGCGAGAGAGTAATATCTTAAACTGCTTGAATCGTCAGAAAGTAATAGATCATTGACAACCTTTACTACCACAGTATCTGTACTGTGCCGTGTGGAAAACCAGACTGAAAAATATCCAAGAGATTGTTGCGAGCTAGAAAGGACTGCAGCTGAGAGGCAACAGTCTTTTCCATGATTTTAGACACAAATGGCAGGTTAGAGAAGGGATGGTTGGATAGATTTTTTTTTTTTTTGAGAATAGGAGTAACAGCAGCAGTCTTGAGTGAGATAGGAACAGTGGAAGAAATGAAATACATGTTAATGAGGTGTGAGATAGGGGCAGAAATAACAGGGATACACTGCTTCAGGAGAAAAAGTAGGTGCAGGGTATAGTCTGCTTGAAGAGGAATTTGATTTCTGTATTACATCAGCAATTACAGATGGATCAGTTAAGGCAAAGGTAGTCAATGATTGGGTAGTTTGCTCACAATTAGAAATAGTTGGTTCCTCATCAAAAGTCCCACATAAAACATCCA
Organism: Carassius gibelio; assembly: GCF_023724105.1. Lineage (NCBI taxonomy): Eukaryota > Metazoa > Chordata > Actinopteri > Cypriniformes > Cyprinidae > Carassius > Carassius gibelio. The sequence goes on from NC_068415.1 coordinate 20,431,394, forward strand.
ACTTTCCAAGTGGTGCACAAACACACAACACAAATTTTCCGATTCATGTTGGCTGATACTATGATTTTGTGCCTGGATTAGTTTGCTTACCATGCTAAATAATGCTTAAGGGCTATTAATAGCTTTTTTTTATGATGCTGGAGATATAAGAAGAGCAGTTTTGTAGTTCTTGATTTAATCAGAATTAACAAGATAATGGACAGTTAAACCCATTTTCCTAAAAAGACGTTCAAGTTGTCTGCTTTTTGCTTTCATAATACGAAGCTCTGCATTAAACCAAGAAGAGGAGTGGGACATGGGAACAGACAAAATGACTTAATTTCAATATAATAATAATTGTGGCTGGATATATTTTTTGGCCATGTCAAAGATTAGTAACAAAATTGGCTTTGATGCATTTTTAGCTTTTGTGCAGCATTATATTTTATTTTTTTCTCCCTAAGTTATCGTTTGTGGCTGTATTTGACACATTATAATTAATTGTTTTGATCACAAAGCCATGATACCATAAAATCATGCATTCTTGATGGTTGGTGGTTTTCCCTGTTGGGACGAGGTAACATTTTTTATTTTTACAGTTGTTACCTTTAGATAGGCCTGGTGGGACATTAACCCTTTAGATAGGCCTATGCAAAAAAAAAAAAAAAAAAAAAAAGTTTCTGGCTTGTATATGAGTTATATGGAGTATAACAACGAATTTTAGTGTTTGTGTGTGTGAGATTCTTGATTGTTGGTGGTTTTCCCTGTTGGGAAGAAGTAAAATTTGTTATTTTTACAGTTGATCAGTAGGTGGGACCATTAACCCTTTAGATAGGCCTGTGGGAAAAAAAAGCTTAGTTTCTGACTTGTATATGGAGCTAATGTTAGTAATTGACTGAGCTCTGAGAAGACGTCAGTTTGTTGCTTGGGTGTACAGAGTTGGTCTGTAAATCAATATAACTATATGGGGACATTTTAAACCAATCTTCATAGCCATAAACTCAAATGTCGTAGTATTATGAAAATCCAGTTCGGCAAGTTCAATGGAGTCATGATAAATGACTGTAAGACCACCCCCTTTGCCAGTTGTACAAGGTTTAGACATTGTTTAGATATTGATATCCAGTCAGGAGTAGGCAAATTTAGATGCAAATAGTCATATGGTTATTAATGACTAAAACAAGTATTTATATCCTTATTTAATTTTTTAAGTTCTACTAAGATACTCTCAAGGACACTTCGACACTTGGTCAGGTGGAGCCGGGGATTGAACCACCAACCTTCCAGTTTGTAGACAACCTACATGAACCACTGAGCCACTGCTGCCGAAAGAAACCCGTTACATTGGTGCCGAAGCCCGGGAGGAAGGAGGGACGCACTGCCGAAGATCCCTCACTGCTGGGGTGAATCTGTGGTGCCATAGAGCAGGTGTAGCAGTCGGGCGCCGTGGATGCTCGAGGCTGTGGGCTGCAGTGAGTTGCCAGGGACGGACGAGCTCGCTGCCGGCCGCCCGCCGTCCGTGAGGGAGCGGAGGAGTCACCGCCGTTCGCCAGGGGGCCGGAGCCTGCTGCCTTCCTTGAAGGAATCAGGAGGAGCAGGGAACGGGGGACTCCTGCCGGCTGCCCAAAACCGGAGGAGCCATCGCCATCCACCAGGTGGTGGAGGAGTGTTGTGTCGTCTACCGTGTGCCGTCCAGTGCCACCGCCAGGCACCGTGGAGGAGTTCACCCAGTTGGTGGAGGTCCGAGCGGCAGCGTGTATGGGACCTGGAACTAATTTTTTCTCTCTCCCCTCTCTCGTTTCCGTCATTCTCGCCTCGTCTGTCCTTCCCCCAGGTTCCTGCAGTCACCCTGAGCAGTCCCACCTGGAGGGAGGGGGGTGTGGGGAGTAGAGCACAGTCTTGTGCCCCCCGGCCTGCGATGGGGGTATGTGGCGAGTGGGGCGGGGCCAAGAGCTGTGGCAACGGAGCGAGACCAGTGGAGTGATTGGAAATCAGCTACACCTGCGACACTCACTGGTCTCGAGTCCCACTGAAGATATTGGAAGGATATTAAATAGGAGCGACGACAGTGAAGGACGAGAGAGGACCAGGCCTGGATTTATTTTGTGTTACGATCCTGTTTGTGTTTATTTGCTTAAATAAACTGAAAAAAAAAATACATTTTTACTCACTCCCCATGGGGAATAAAAATAATTGCTTATATTATATTTTAATACTTGTTTAATATAAAGTCGCTCATAAGACATGCCAAATTCAACAACTTTTAACATAACTGACATTCAAGTAAAAAGTGATGATTACTTGGACAAAGTGTTGAAATTATACTCAATGCACACACTTTTATAGGTGCATATTAATAAACCAGAAGAATGATACAAGGCATGTAAAGATACACAACTAATGAGTCTCGTGTCTCTCTTCTGACATCTTGAAGGATCTCCTCCCCCTGGCAAAACAAAAAATCAATAGTTCTCTGATTGAAATGCAGTTTCCAAGATGTTCCAAGTCCAGGTTATTACTTAACTGCTCAATTCCTATAGATCTGCACATACCTCGGTCATCTGCTGTGCTAAATTCAATATTCACCTCACACTCACATCACCTACATCACCTCTGAATAGATAATGGAGTCTCCAGGGACCAAAAGCTACTGATTATGTTGAGAAAGGTTCAAACCTCACAACAGCTGCATTTCAATGCTTCACTGGCCAGAGTCTCTGTGCATTAACATCTTTCTTAAATTCATTTTAGGCTCTGTCTAGCCGGTCATGGCCTCACAGTGTGATGCTGTGTCGGGGTGATATCAACTCTGGCACATGCTTTGATCAAGAGCCTACGCTCTCCTAACGTGCCCTGAGAACTGTAATAGCTAGCACACCAGCTGCTCGAGTGCCTTCTCGCTTTCCGACAGCATGACATGGTGTAAAGTACCAACATTACTCTTGCACAGATTGCTTTTTTTTTTTTTTTTTTTGTCTAAGGTGATCATTAGATGTCATCAGTATTGAACAGGCCGGAACTAATAGCGCTGCGGCTATTGAAATGTTTAAAATATTTAGAAATATTTTTTTGTGGCTATCAGAACATGAAAAAGCACTTGCACGAGGAGATATGATGAGATCTTAATAAGCTTGCAATATGCTAAGATGTACATGTCAAACAAAGTATGGATAAATGTTAAACTATGTAAGTACATCCACATGAGGAGACATTTGATCTTTTAATTTTAATTTATTGTTTGTATTATTATTATTATAAAAATGTTGTGATAAATTAGCAGCTAAGCTAATTTGATTAACTTTTTGAAAAGGAAGAACACATTAGTATACTTAAAAAGAGTACTTATTATGGAAGGTGATATATTAAAACAATTCAACTGAATGTTGTCAGACTCTGTTCCTTGTTTTCTGTGTGTTTTGCTCGCAACGTGCCTTCCTTGCCCTTATTTGGTGATTCCCATTCATGAATATTGTCTTCCATAAGTTCCAGGTGCTTTTCGTCATCCCCCTCGTCAAGTCCTGTGTATTTATAGTGAGTCCTAGGCCGGGTTTACACTTGGTATTAACATGTGATCACCATGATCCAATCAAGCAGAACACGGCACGTTTAAGCTGTGCAACATCAGCTGACTTTTCTATCTGGACAACTAATCAGATCTGTTTTTCCTGTGCAATATTTAAATAAGACTGCAGAGAATGGCCCAGTGCAAAATCAACCTGAAGTGGTGGGTTTTCATTTGAAAAGCAATTTCAGTCGTGGGACATTTTTACAAATCTAAGATAAGTTTCACTAGTGTACGATGGCTGGATTACATTTACATTACATCACAATAAACGTCCGTTGGTTCCGGTACTTTCTGTAAGTTATTACATCCTGTTTTCAATGTTCTCCGATGGTTCCTCGCTCCTTCCTCTCCTCGTTCCTACACCATAGCAACATTAAAAATGCAGGTAGTGACAATTGCATTTATACAAAATTCTATGTAATGTGTACGAACCCGAACTTAATGACTAGTATGGAGCCAAAAGAGTCTCAATAAAGATAAATGCACACACTACATTCACATATGCACACACAGGATTCAAACATGCACACACATGATTCATAAATACACACACAGGATACACAAATGTGCACAAAATGTACAAATGCACACACAAAATTTAAAAAGCACAGAAGATTCACAAATGCATACAAAATTCAGAAATGCACACAAAATTCTGAAATACACACACAATTCAGAAATGCAAACAACATTTACAAATGCACTCAAGATTCACAAATGCACAGAACAAGATTCAGAAATGTATTTCTGATGCACACACACATATATCTTGATTTACAAACTGCTTGCGGTCTGTGAACTTCACTGCATTTGTGTGTGAATTTTGAGACTCTTCTGACTTGGCTCAACACACAAATGCATGGAATGATCAGCAACCAATCAGATGTCTCCCTCCTTTTAGCCAATCACAAGAACGCACTCCACGTGGTTGTTTACTTATAAGCCAATCACATGAACTCGTTCACACAGCCTATTTATGAAATTGTATTGAAATACAGATGTTTAGATTACAATTCAGGTTTATTTTTTTTATTATTTTTTACAAAATATAAATTTAAAAATGTCTCAATACATATAGCCCAGACTGTGACTGCAGAAAAAAAGTTAACCATGGATTCATAAATTTGCAACAGGCAATTATTTCATTTTATTGAAATATTTTAATGAAAGTAAAAAAAAAAAAAAAAAAAAAAAAATAATTACACCTTTTTGAATATTTTAAGTATATCTAAATATTCTTTTGGATGCAATATAGAAGTCATTTTAATTATAATATTCGGTCCCTACATGAAAAGAGAGTCAGTGGTCCGCTGAGAGAGGAAAGTGACTCTCCGGCTGCGCAAAGTGAGTCGCCGCTGCGTGAGGAAAGGGAATCGTTCGCTCAACTTTGCTGGGTGAGGAAAGTGAATCGTTCGCTGAGGAAAGTGAGTCGCTCGCTGCGTGACTCGTGAGGAAAGTGAGTCGTTCGTCGTTCGCTGCGTGAGGAAAGTGAGTCGTTCGCTGCGAGAGGGGGACTCTCCGGCTGCGGAAAGTGAGTTTCCGGCTGCGCAAAGTGAGTTGCCGGCTGCGTGAGGTAAGTGAGTCGTTTGCTGCGTGAGGAAATGAATCGTTCGCTGAGGAAAGTGAGTCGTTCGCTGATTGAGGAAAGTGAGTCGTTCGCTGATTGGCTTATAAATAAACAATCCCCCACGTGGGGTGCATTCTTGTGATTGGCTCAAACAAGGGAGATATCTGATTGGTTGAAGATCATTCCCTGTTTAAAAAAAGGCATTTGTGTGTTGAGCCAAGTCAGAGAAGTCTCAAAATTCACAAACAAATGCAGTGAAGTAAACAGACCGCATGCAGTTTGTAAATCAAGATATATGTGTGTGTGCATCAGAAATACATTTCTGAATCTTGTCCTGTGCATTTGTGAATCTTGAGTGCATTTGTAAATGTTGTTTGCATTTCTGAATTGTTTGTGCATTTCTGAATTTTGTAAGCATTTGTGAATCTTCTGTGCTTTTTAAATTTTGTGTGTGCATTTGTGAATTTTGTGCACATATGTGTATCATGTGTGTGTATTTATGAATTATGTGTGTGCATGTATGAATCCTATGTGTGCATATGTGAATGTAGTGTGTGCACTTATCTTTATTGATAGTCTTTTGGCTCCATAGACTAGTTGGTAATGATACATTTAAATGCGTATATCAGAGCTGTTTCTATATGTGTGTGTTGCACGAAAACCACAGGGAAAGTGGTTTGAGTTCTTACTCATTTGTGTTGCCATCTTTCTAGAAAAAAATTTAACATCAACAAACCCATATGCCTTAAAAACATACAACACAATAGTTCTGTAGTTCAAAGTTTAGTAAAAATTGCAGATCATACGTTTTTTTTTTTTGGTTGTATTAATATTAATTACATCAGAAATAGCAGACATTTAAAAAGTGAGACAACAAAAGGTTGCTAATTAATAAACACACATGGACATAATGAAAGTCACTGCATCGATACCAAAACAATATTGGACCCTATTAAGTTTCAATGATTGATTGATTGCATTCCAGAAAAGAAAGCGATAAATGCAGGTTTGGACATAAGGGTGAGGAAATGATGGCAGAACTTTATTTTCTGAGTGAACTATCCCTTTAAGTCCTTTAGCAAACCTTGATGAGATTTACAGAAAATGCCCATTGGACACGTAATCACTAGTGGTCTCTGATAAATGTTTCCATTCCACACAATGAAAGTGTATGTTTTCACACCTATTTGAAGTACTAATGGTAGAAACATTACTGGCATGTATATGATGTCCATCATCTATAGCCTATATTTCTTTCACTCTGGTTCCATGCAATTCCTCATCTGCAAATATTCATCTACTTTCTAAAGTTGAATGGGCCTGAAAAGAATGCAATGAGGGGAATTAACAGATTACAAGAGATTTCAACATAAAGATCAAACACAGTTCTGCAAAAAATAAAGAAAAGGCATATAATTAATTCATTAACCTCATGGAGATGGTTTATGATGCAATGGTGCATTTTATGACTTCTCAAACTTTCAAACTCACCTAGTGAAGCCCTTTTCTCTCAGTTCACTATAAATATGGATCGGTTTTCATTGGCAAAAATTCCAAGTGTTTCATTGGAGGGAAATTGAGGATTGAAAGAAATGCTGCCTTTGCCTCTTGTGAATGGGTTATTTGTAGGTAATTATGTGTCACTGCTTTTCAAAATTTAATATAGGCCAACCTGAATTTAACTGCTGAAAGATTACATGAAAAATTCAGTTACCTTGTAAAGTGCTTTAAAAAAGAAGTACACTAATTTTGACATGTGGACTAACATAATGAAGCACATGTAAATTAACTGATTATACAGTAGTGTTTTTTTTATTATTATTACATCTAAAGTTAATATATTTTGAATATACTGGGTTACACTTTATTTTAAGATGTCCTTGTTACAGTGTAATTATGCATTTAGGTAATGAGTAATATTATTTAGCTGCATGCACTTATTATATGGTTAGGTTAGGATTATGGTTAGGTTTAGGGTTACTTGCATGTAACTATGCATACCTTATTGCAAGGACACCTTAAAATAAAATTTTCCCTAAACTGCAATGTCATCATTAATGTGTAATTGCAAATATAGCTGAATATATATGATATGCAAGATCAAAACAAAATGATTCTACATTTATCTACAAAATCTACATTTTGCAGTACAGTTTAATCATTTTTCAAAGACAATAGAAGTAGTTATTGAATTATATTATTACAAAGCCTCGTCCTCTACATCACTGTCTTTAAATACCCCCACTCCAGCATGCAATAATGTGTTTTAGAAAATTAAAAGGAAAACAGCCATCGCTACAAATGCAGGAATGCACTTAAAATTTTGTGAACTAATTAACTAACTAACTAACTAACTAACTAACTAACTTTAATTATGCTAATAATTAACTAATGCTAATTAATTTTATGCATAATAATACACCTTTTTCTGCAGAATGTGCTATTTACTGTCTTTACATTTATGCCATTAGCAGACACCTTTCCCCAACATAACTTACATAAGAGGAACAAAAGCAATTCATCAAAGAGTTATAATATTCATAATATACAAACCCGATTCCAAAAAAGTTGGGACACTGTACAAATTGTGAGTAAAAAAGGAATGGAATAATTTACAAATCTCATATACTCATATTTTATTCACAACAGAATATAGATAACATATCAAATGTTGAAAGTGAGACATTTTGAAATGCCATGCAAAATTTTGGCTCATTGTGGATTTCATGATAGCAACAAATTACAAAAAAGTTGGGATAGGTAGCAATAAGAGGCTGGAAAGGTTAAATATACATATAAGGAACAGCTGGAGGACCAATTTGCAACTTAATAGGTAAATTGGCAACATGGTTGAGTATGAAAAGAGCCTCTCAGAGTGGCAGTGTCTCTCAGAAGTCAAGATGGGCAGAGCATCACCAGTTCCCCCAATGCTGAAAAATAGTGGAGCAATATCAGAAAGGAGTTTCTCAGAGAAAAAATGCAAAGAGTTTGAAGTTATTATCATCTACAGTGCATAATATCATCCAAAGATTCAGAGAATCTGGAACAATCTCTGTGCGTAAGGGTCAAGGCCAGAAAACAATACTGGATGCCCGTGATCTTCGGGACCTTAGACTGCACTGCATACATACAGGGATGCTACTGTAATGGAAATCACAACATGGGCTCAGGAATACTTCCAGAAAACATTGTCGGTGAACACAATCAACCGTGTCATTCCACGTTGCTGGCTAAAACTTTATTTGTCAAAAAAGAAACCATATCTAAACATGATCCAGCGTTTTCTCTGGGCCAAAGCTCATTTAAAATGGACTGTGACAAAGTGGAAAACTGTTTTGTGGTCAGACGAATCAAAATTTGAAGTTCTTTTTGGAAAACTTGGACGCCATGTCATCTGGACAAAGGACAAGTTATTATCAGTGCTCAGTTCAGAAGCCTGCTTCTCTAAAGGTATAGGGTTGCATGAGTGCGTGTGGCATGGGCAGCTTACACATATGGAAAGGCACCATCAATGCTGTAAGGTATATCCAAGTTCTAGAACAACATATGCTCCCATCCAGACGTCGTCTCTTTCGAAGACCTTTGATTTTCCAACAAGACAATGCCAGACCACATACTGCATCAATCACAACATCATGGCTGCGTAGAAGAAGGATCTGGGTACTGAAATGGCCAGCCTGCAGTCCAGATCTTTCAACCATAGGAAACATTTGGCACATCATAAAGAGGAAGATGCGACAAAGCAGACCTAAGACAGTTGAGCAACTAGAAGCCTGTATTAGACAATAATGGGACAACATTCCTATTCCTAAACTTGAGCAAATTGTCTGTTCACTCCCCAGATGTTTTAAAAATGGATGCCACACAGTGGTAAACAATGGCCTCGTCTCAACTTTTTTGAGATGTGTTTTTGAGAAATTTAAAATCAACTTATTTCCCCCTTAAAACGATACATTTTCTCTGTTTGAACATTTTATATGTCATATATGTTGTATTCTGTTCAATAATGATAAAATATTTAAATTTTAAACTTCGACATCATTGAATTCTGTTTTTTTTTTTTTTTTTTTTTAACAATTTGTACAGTGTCCCAACTTTTCTGGAATCGGGTTTGCAAAATGGCAGGTTCAGTGTCTTGGAGAGCAATAAATCCAATCTATGTGAAAGAGCGTTTTTTCTGGTTTCAGTATCTTTCAAATGCTTTAATGATATGTTGGAGTATTTTTTTTTTTACCTAATACACACTTAATACCTATCTAACTATATATATATATATATATATATATATATATATATATATATATATATATATATATATATATATGTATATTCATGTAAAAATTTAAATTCTTTTGATGAGCGCAGCTGCAGTTGACATTTAAGATGGTGCTGTAAATTATTGAGATGGGCTTTTTTTGTGTGTGTGTGCCAGCAACAAGTTCATATTTCCACCAAAATGAGTTAAGGTCACAAGTCTATTAGGCATTATGAAGACTAAGCCTGAAATAATTACAGGATTGGATGCCCAAGGGCACACACACACACAAACTTTGCTGTAATAAGAGCAAGTTGGCAGCAGAAAAATCAAAGGAAATTAACTTGAGTTATGTTTAAGTAGGATATTTTTCTGCTCTTTTGCTTCCTAACCCAGATCTGAACATTTAAACAGCTCAAATTCAATATTCAGATTCACAGGCTAGATCCAGTAATCTTCAGCTTTGCTCATAGGGAAAATAAAATGTTAGCCATCAATCCATTATTCAGCTGACCAAAGGCTATTTTCTAATGTTTGATGTGTGTGTGTGTGTGTGTGTGTGTGTGTGTGTGTGCATATGCAGCCATATTAATAAGCATCATTGGGGTGCTGGTACTCCATTCACACACACTTTCTGGTAATAAAATCAGAAATGTCATCAGCTGTCAAACATTTGCATACTGTAATTAAATGAATAAATGTACTTGTATGATTTTGAACAACAAGAAGAAATGGAGATTGTAGATAAACTGTATCAGACTGCATATGAGAGCAATTTTCACTTAGTGTATGAAAATAACAATACTTATGTAAAAAGCCAATCTAAGTTGTTAGTTTTTAAATATTTTATTATCAAAAACACCTGATGCAGTACAATACATAAATTGTTTTATGGGGTCTCACAAGATATACCCAAATAAAACTGTTATGATCATTAGTTGGAGTGCCCATGATCTTCAGTAGAGGGCACTCCACTCAGGACACACTCAGAACTCCATTTCCCATCCTGCCTCATTCCTGGTACTAATTACACACACATACACACACACACACACCCTACAACCTCATTTCAACTAATACACACACATAAGCAGCACACTCACCCCACCAGATTGCAAAGTCTTGTTTAGCCTGTCTAGCATTTTCGTCATGAGCAAAGTCAAGTCCCCGTCGACCTTCCAGAGTCCAGTCAGGTCCCCGTCGACCAGGTCCCTGTTGATTTCCCAGAGTTAGGTCAAGTCACCGTTGACTGTCCAGAGTTAGGTCAAGTCACCACTAACACCCAACAGTCAAGTAAAACAACAGTTAAACTTCATGAGTCAAATCAGTTACCTTTTGACTTCCCAGAGTCAAGTCAGGTCCCCGTTGATCAGGTCCCTGTCGATTTCCCAGAGCCTAGTCAGGGCACCGTTGACCAGGTCCCTACTGATTTCCCAGAGCCTAGTCAGGTCACCGTTGACCAGGTCTTTACTGATTTCCCAGAGCCTAGTCAGGTCACCGTTGACCGTCCAGAGTCTAGTCATGTCACCACTAACACCCAACAGTCAAGTAAAACAACAGAAACAAACAGAGATTGGGGCAGACAGCAGAGAATCAGAGTCAAAATAAACAATCCAAGATCAGACACAGGAAGAACAAAACACATGAGGAAATGCTAGAGGATACATTGGTGATGTACAGTAATGCCAAATTTCTCCAAACCTGTTCTGATAAAGAAACAAACTCATCTACTCCTCAGATAGCCCAAGGGTGAACATTTATTTTTTGGGTGAACTATTTGTTTAAAATCTACTACTTAAACAGAATATTTAATACTAATCATTTAACATTATATCATAGTTATCACTATTTTTAGCACAATATTGTCATTAAAACAGTTAAACCGCATTTATTCTGTCGATTCTGCATTTAGTGTCAAATAAATGAACTGAAATAACCAATGAAATGTTCATCAGTTAAAACAAACACAAGCATGACCGTGTTTTCAACATTAGAAATCACAAGGGGTTATTTCCCCATTATCACCAATATGTTCTGTTTTGCAGGCTGGGAATTAACTCTTAAGAAAGACAAAGTGAAAGAGCTTTGCTCACAGAGAGATTGGCAGCTGTGTGGAAGATTCCCTCTCCAGGAGGAACATTTCCTCGCCGCACAATCAAAGAGCTAAAATGAACAGCAGATGACTCTAGAGGAGGTAAGCACAACCCCGTGAGCCGAGAAGACAACATGCTGATTTCCCAAGATCCTGCCGGAGCACTTCACGCCGTGCGGCCCGACTCAGGAAGCAATACACGATATCCACGTGTAGTCGACAGCAAATACCTTTGATTTTACACTCTGCTGACATGTAAGGCTTTGCATGAGCAGGATTGCCACCCTGTGTGCTTTGGGATCTGTTTCTTTCTATATTATAGTTCTATTTCAGCACTGAAGACAATTGCTCTGTGTGTGTTCAGGGAAATAATGATCTTCCCCTCCTGCTCTTTGGTATTTAACGCAGATCACCAACCACAGGAATGGATTTTCCCTCCTAGCGACAGCATGATTGTTCTCAAGTTCAGATGTTCGGTGCGATATCGTGCTTCTGCGAGTGGAGCTGGTGAGAAACGTGCAGGCCGAGGCAGACATTTTATCTGCTTTCTATTCCCCTCCATTAACCAAAGCCCATAAATATGACATGTGCTGTAACCTTCCCACCATGCCCTATGCAGATCAGCCGTGCCGCTTGCATGTTTTATTCATGACGTACAGACATTGATTTCACCAAGCGCGATCGAATTCTACTCTGCCAGTTTGAGGGCGTATAATGATGTTGGGTCTGATGTAGCACATGTCACATGTAAAGGTGATGTAATCTTAATATAACTGTCTATAAATAATTGTAAACATGTGTAAAGTTATGTGCATTAATTACCCGCACAGAAATCCTGGTGAGATCTGGATTTATCTTTACTGAGATGTTAACTGTGCAACGTTTTCCTCAGCCTGCGATGAAATACGGTGCGAAAATTTGGCAGGAACTAAAGTATTCCATGTGGAGCTCGCTAACATCTCTTCATTTTTTTAGACGTTACATTAACAAGACTTACGCTGGATGTAAATAATGAGTCTCTGAGGTTTGGGATGTGACATGAGGGGTTTGGTAATGGAAAGGCCATTTGAATCTTGATTTACTGGACTGGTGAGGCCCTTAAACTGGTAGACGCACATGAGAACGGTGAAAATGAATGGAACTGATGGCCAAACTAAATAAAGAGACATTTGTATTGATTTATTTCATTTTAGTTACAGATTAATTAAAATAATTATGATTAATTAAGTGTATATATATATATATATATATATATATATGTGTATATGTAAAAAAAAAAAAAAAAAGCCATAAAATAATAATAAACTAAATAATCACAAAACGAGTAATATATTAGCTTTCCTAATAAACTGTCATAACTCAATAACTTTTTTAATACTACTTAAAAAATAAAATAAAATAAAAAATAAAAAATAAATAGTGTTTTTTATTTTTTTTTATTTTTTTTTATCTTTATAGTAAGGACTACCTGTGGACTAAAAAGAGACTCAAACATTTCGGACTGCACTCAGCATGTTGGTCATCTGTAATAAAGAGCCTCGCACAATGTTACTGTTCAATTACAGCGGTCAAAGCAAAACCCCAGCAGGGGGAAAAATAATGACTATGCTGCACTGTAATGACAGAGTGACCTCCAAGATTTGTTTGACTGAGTTTGAAAAATGGCATGTGAAATTATGCAGGCTTGTATGGGACATGAAAGCATGGCACAGACACACTACATGTGCAATTCTATTAAACAATAAACTATTTTAAATTAAATTAAATTAGTGTGCTTTTTTGTTTTGTTTTATTACAAGTTTATTGTTTTTAATTTTATTTATGAATATAAAAATATTTAGGGATGCACACAAATAATGTATTCAGTTCATACAGGAAGAGCTAGCTTAATCCATTGAACCTTGATAAATTATTAATAATTCAGTTCTGGAAAATCATTTGTAAAAGTGTCATCTATTTTTCTGTTCTAAGGTCAAAAGCATTATTTGTGAGGACAAAGTCATGTCGACAATTCAAATGCTAAACTGTAGGCATTTTGCATTAACATGCATGCTGTGTTGTCTAATTTAGGTATTTGCATACGGTGGACTTTTTAATGGCATCGGCAAATGGTCATTTGATACTTGTGCAGCTCTTTAGAAAGACTAAATTATTCCACATGGGTAAATGTGCCCATGGGTAATTTTTTTTTTTTTTTTTTTGTGCCAATAGTACAATAATTCACCAAAAACCCTAGCAACTACAAGCAGATGACTGACGATGACTTACTTGCCCCATCAAAACTGTGTCACTTTTGGAAATGCTGTATTTGCAACATTGTGTTGTTGTCGTCTTTACATAATCTTGTGCATGTGTTTAATTTGGAAGCTATGGAAGCTTGTTCATGCATGATAAAAAAAAAAAAAAAAAAAAAAAAAAAGTAATATTTTTTTTTGTCAAAATTGCAAGTTTTATATATATATATATATATATATATATATATATATATATATATATATATATATATATATATATATATATATATATATATATATATATATATATATATATATTGCATTTATATCTCTCAACTGCTAATTAATATCTTGCAATTCTGAATTTTCTTTTCCTGATAATTGCAAGAATATAAGTGTGTAAAGGATGTAATATATTGACCCTTATTTGAAGCAGGATTAAAATGCAATGAAAATGCATTAAAACACATATGACATTAAACACAATTAGTATAATTTAAAATGCATTTTGACTTGCTTAGTAGTCTTTATTGTATGTATTTCTATTGTGTTTGAAATATAGTTCAAGTTTGCATAGTTTTTCAGTCGCATGTACTGACAAGCATTTATAAAGTACATTTGCATTTATATAATTGTTTTTCACAAGGGTTCATTAATCTACTTCCTACATATTAATCAAAACAACTGAACAAACTAAGATAAATAATCTAGTTTTGTGCTGCACAGACTGACAGACATTTTTGTCCAACATCAGGGCTCACAAAGTATAATACAGACATCCCCAAATCCTGTAAGCTATATTATCTGAACTAACAAAATCTGCACATCACTTCAAATCATTCAGTCTCAAGACCAAAATGAGATGATGGCAAAAAAAAAAAAAAAAAAAAAAAAAAAAATCTCTCTCCGCCTGGTATTAGAGATAAGAAAGAGTCTTCCTGCTTCCTGCAACCATCAAAAGCATCAGGATGAAATGTCTCTGTTACACATGATCAGGAACAGCGGTTTGTACTTCAAGAGAACACAGATCTAAAAAGTTCAGAGTGAACATTTTTCATTTAGAACAGGACAAACACAAATCCAACACGTTTAACATCTCGAGTGCTCCGGCCCTCATTAATTGCAATTGAACTAAATAAAAACATCTCTCCATTTAGTGTTCCACAGAAAAAAAAGAAACTAAAAGAATTTTAAAATAACATGACGATGACAGAATTTGTGCTTTTGGGTAAAGTGAAGACACTCTTTTCAGACTCAGCCTGTTTCTCAATGCTCAGAACGTTGTGTTTGCAACTTACCATCCAACAATGTTGGCCTTAATCCTAAATATCAGCAAAACCTGGATACAGACGATAATCTGCTTATAGGCAAAATACAAATTACTTTATGTGAATTCTATAGACTATTTTTTATGACACCATTGTGAGACCACTGACTGTGCATGATTACGAAAAGACTCTACTGCACATTTAAAGTCCATCAGATCCTGAAAACGACTGCTTATTCGTGTGAGTGCCGCAGAAGCACAAAGGGATCTTGAGTCATGCTTAAATAAAGAACTGATCCACACCAGTATGAGTAAAGTGGAAATAGAGGAGCGCAGAACTTCAAACAGAGCAGCACCTTGATTAATGGTGTTTTTAGTTTACTCCATCAGTATGTGGTGGAGCTGAGTAATTCTACACAGGGGGATGATAGGAATGAATGGAAATGATTGCTTTAAACAGAAGGAGCTCCATTTACTAGCATAATAACACAGGCTGCTCAATATCGCTGGCCACACCATTATGAGCAGTTAAGCAGACCTCCAGAAACTCTTTCTACCAAAGGGAACACTTTTGAAGTGCTATATATGGAACTTCATTTTAAACATACTATAGATGCCATTGTATTGTTGGTTAGCTACAAAACAATAACATAATTGTATTAATTTGCATGAAGTTGAGCTTAATTTTCTTACATTGAGTCATTCATGCTATCTCAAAACACCAATTCTCACTGGTTACATTTACACAGTTTTGTATTTTTGTACTTAATATCAGCCCACTGCTATGATTGGCTAACAGTCGTGTATGTTTGTCACAGTGTACATTCCTCATAGATGGACGCTGCTGCGATTTAGGTAATTTTTTTTTAATAAATTACTCAAAACACATCAAACAATCAAACAACTCAAATTGTGAGACTCATGTATTAAATAAATGCAATGCACACAGAATTAAGTAGTTTAAGTCTTTGGTTCTTTTAATTGTGATTATTTTGGCTCACATTTAACAAAACCCCACCAATTCACTCTCACCAATTCAAATCTCAATAAATTAAAATACTTCAGAAGACCAATTAAAACACACACACAAACACACACACACATGCACGCACACATTTTAGTTGTTAGCCTTCTGGAATGTTTGTTCAATTACTGTACATGCTTTTGCTTTAATTACTGCCTCAATTAGGCATGCCATGGAGGTGATCCATTTGTGGCACTGCTGAGGTGGTATGGAAGCCTAGGTTTCTTTGACAGTGGCCTTCAGCTCATCTGCAGTTTTTGGTCTCTTGTTTCTCATTTTTCTCTTGACAATACCCCATATATTATGGGGTTCAGGTCTGGTGAGTTTGCTGGCCAGTCAAGCACACCAACACCATGAATATTTTAACCAACTTTTGGTGCTTTTGGCAGTTTAAACAGGTGCCAAACCCCTCAGGAAAATGAAATCAGCATCTTCAAAAAGCTCATCAGCAGAAGTAAGCATGAAATGCTCTAAAACATCTTGGTAAAATGGGTGTAGTGACTTTGGTTGTCAGAAAACACAATGGACCAACACCAGCAGATGACATTGCACTCTGAATCATCACAGACTGTGGACACTTAACACTGGACTTCAAGCAACTTGGGCTATGAGCTTCTCCACACTTCCTCCAGACTCTAAGACCTTGGTTTCTCAAGTGAAATCCAAAACTTGCTCTCATCTGAAAAGAGGACTTTGGACCACTGAGTAACAGTCCAGTTCTTCTTCTCCTTAGCCCAGGTAAGACAACTCTGATGTTGTCTGTGGTTCAGGAGTGGAGATCAGCAGTCTTCCCCATGATTGTGTAGCCTGGTGAACCAAACTGAGATACCAGTTTGAAGGCTCAGGAAACCTTTGCAAGTGTTTGAGTTGATTAGCTGATTGGCAAGTCACCATATTCTATTTATTATTATTATTATTATTATTTTGAGATTGTAAATGGGTGGGTTTTAGTTAAATTTGTACCAAAATCACCACAATTAAAAGAAGTAATGTTGAGATGCACCTGTATTGTTCAAAAATAATAAGAAATTAAAGAAAATGAGAAATTAACATCTGGTGTCTATTTTTAAGCAGTACAACATTTAGTATGAGCATTTTACTACAAACTCAAGTCAAAAAATGATGATGTGTGAAATTGTGGTGTGATTCTTATCTTAAAATAAACTGCCTTGTACTGTTGATGGAGCAAAGTGATTCAGGTACTGTTAAATCAAAACTAAAGAAACTGCAGAATATACATAGGGATAAATAATAATATCTCACACAGGGCCAAAGTTTTAATGTTTCACAAATATTTTAAGTTTGTTTTCTTGAGTTTTATTTAGAGTAACCTTAAGGCAAGCAGAAGTGCTTTTTGGTAAACCTGTTCCATTCAGTTACTCCATTCAGTGTCCCTAGAGGTGCAGAAATCACACAGTTCAATGTTAACGCAAGAACACCAACAAAGAATAGCAAATGCATGAGTCTGTGAGATCTGCTGGTCAGCCTCTGACCTGGTTGAAGGAGATCAATTGGCAGAACAGTCTATATGACGCTCACGCATAACAGATGTGCGCTGTCAAAGAATTAGTTTCTCAATTTTATTTATTCATTTCCTCAAAGGCACAATTTAACGCATGGCTAAGTTCGTTTTTGCCGTGTTGCCAATGCATGCCTAACACACATAGAAAGAGAGAGAGAGAGAGAGCAGAAAAGGAAAAGACTATTGAAGATGAATATTTTCAGCTATTGCCTATGCCTGTGCAGAAAAAAATAAACACGGGTTAAAAACACGGCAATTTAACCCTATGTTATTGCTTAAAGGTGCACTAAGTGATTTTTGCCAAATTATGTTGATATTTGAAAGCACCAAAACAAACACGCCCATACCCTGACAACACCTGGTCCCTCTTTTGATATCTCCGCCCCACAAGTATTTGAACACAACAATGGTGATTGCGGAAGCAAGTGAAGATGACACAGAAGCATATTCAGTAATGATATGTTGTGTCAAACGAAGCAAAATTAACTTTACTTTTCAATCAAGAAGAAAAAAACAACACAACCTCAGAGTCCAATTCCAGGCCTTCCTGCTCCTTGAGTTCTCCTGCTCTGATATTTACGTGGGCCCTACCTCTTGCTGATCGTAACACTTATTTTAAATATTTTGCTTCTCTGATATTTTGCTCCTTTTTTATCTGCCGTCTCTATCTATAGCCTATCTATTAATATACTTCTCTACACTCAATCTGAGCACTCTCTCCATCATTGCAAGACACGCCCCCTTACTGCTGATTGGCTAAAAGTGTGTTTTGGGACTCTGGCTGATGTTGTGGTCAAAATTATTTATTTTTTTTAAACAACACTTAACGCTCCTTTAATTCCCACAGGAAAAAAAAAAGAAAAAAACAGGTTTTTATTTTTTTAAGCTGTCTTGATCCTTAAAGGTATAGTTAAACCAGAAATGAAAATTCTACCATCATTTACTCATGTCGTTCCAAACACAAAAGACTTTGTTTCAACTAAAGGGACCACAAAAGAAACATATTCTGAAACAATGAAACCAATAGGTTACAGAACAACACTAACCCTTAAGAATTATCTCTACATAAATTTGACCACTATAATCAGACTTTCATCTACAAGTATTACTAGCTAAAACACAATCCAATTAAACAAATAACAAGAATCGGTGTGTTTTTGCTAACATTAACACATTTTCAAGCACCCTTTAACAGTGACTTGTAATATTTCACGACCCTGTCCAGATAGCACAGAAACAAAGCACTCATATATCATGAAAGTTTGGTAATAATACTTCCATGTGTGTTGTGCTCTTTCTTCCTGCTCTCAGGGACTCATTTGAAGCTAAACATGAGATCAAAGGAGAGTTTCTGCTCTAAGGTGACCCAATTATACAGTGGGTAGGGAGCCCTGCCATCATCAGCGATGATTCTAAGGTGACAGAACAGTTTATGCACATTATGATAAAGAGTGTTTGCCTCATTATTTCCCCTGGGATTTTTTTTTCCCCTCCTTTTTTCTTTACTCCAAACACAGAGTGTTTGCTAATTATCAGGGAATGTCAGTGATTTCAGAAAGTTATGTGATTTAAAGATCTCTCTGGAATAACTGTTTGAAACTAGGGGGGGACCTATTTTCACTTATAAGGCACATATAAGACACTTACTGAATCTTCAGAGAGGTCTTTGTGAAAGCAGTGTTTTAAGCAATAATACATAGCCAAACCAAAATGTATTAAGACACCTTCAACATTTCGCACATTATCACAGTTTATTCAATATAGTTTTGAAAATGGTCATACAATATTTAAATAACTTTTAAAAAAAGTGTCAGAATAAATTCATTTTGATAATGTCAGATAGCTTTAATAGAAAGGTATGTAATGATGAATTAGGTTGAATAGCTGTCAGCTGTTAAATTATGTACACAGTTAGATAATATCAATTTAGGTCAACTAATTATCAAGTGATGCTTAATTTTGTTCAGTCTGTGGTGTAAAAAAGTTTGCATTATCAATAATAATACAAAAATAAAAAAAAATTAACCAAAGCATGGTCAGGTCAATAGTTTTGGTCCAATTTATTATTATTATTATTATTATTATTATTATTATTATTATTATTATTATTTCAGTTTTACTTGTGCAATAATAATAAAAAAAATAATAATAAATAAATAAATAACTCACTGAATTTACTACATTTTTAAGGTAAGTGGTTGTAATCAATATATTTTTGCTACATATTTTGTTGTCTCACTTTCAACATATATATAATATAATTCTATAATTATGAATTACATGTGTGTGTGTGTGTGTGTGTGCTTGTTATTATTATTATTATTATTATTATTATTATTATTATTATTAAATGTTGCTAAAATAAATTGTTTCCGACCACTTACCTTGTAGGCGTCATTATATTTATGTATCATTTTTATTTATTTATTTTTATTTTTATTTTTTGTAGTCCACTGTATGAAGGATTTTTGAGTGTAATATGTCACAGCTAACTTTATTTTACTGTGCTTACTTATATAAATGAACTAGTGTCCTGCACCCTCTACACTTTAAAAAATGAATCATGGGTCTTGTAATTTTCATTAACAAAATAAGATGATAATTAAAAATAAAGTGTGGATTTCATTAAAGAAATTGTGATTAGTGTAGTATAGAAAATGTTGAGGAATTTTTACTAATGAAACAAAGAGATGTGTTTTCCTCATTTTATTTAAGGAGACTTAAGCAGTGTTGGTGCTTGAATTGGGGAACTGATTAAACTAAAATAATTAAGGAAAGAAGGCTACCTATTTATTTTAAGAGAATTAGCTCAATTTTGCAGTTTTATTTTAGAGGTGATTGTTAGTTCCCAGCATGCTTTGCATATGGCTGGAAATGGAGAGTAAATTTTAAAATGAAATGCTACTTTATGTTTTTGAGTGAAGGGAAGCATCTATTATTGTTTAATTTTCAGTTATTTTGACATTTGAAAGAGTTTCTGTTACATTAAAGTTTCCATTGCACAGTGAAAAGATATCAGAAATGATATCTGCTGTCTGGATAATTTTTGGTTTGACTGGTTATATCGGCAGGCAAACAAGCTGTGTATTTTAAAATACATTTTTGTATATTTTATAGATTAATGTATGGATTTTTAAAATAATAATAATTCATTTCTCAAAGTTGCTCACACCTAAAATGCTTGAGTTTTAGATGCTGCCACTTTACTGTATGTTTGATTGTCTGTATGTTTCATTACTGTATGTTTGATTGTCTTTTCAAAAGAATATGCACTATTAGCTACTAATGAAATCACTGCAAAATTAGTTAAGAAAAAAAGAAAGATCTCACGTTAAAACGATAATCTGCGATGTGATTAGTTTAAGTCTTTAGAACTATGTACTGAAATTGTCTCCTATTACATCTTCATAACATGTTCAGATGAGTTCATGTCAATCATTCCCTCCGTTCAGGTCTGGCTTTCTTTCAGTTCGCTGTCCAGAATTTGAGTTGTTTATATTGACCAGTAAATGAAGACAATAACTTCAGTGGCACCACTGACCTTCTCACATCAGCTGTTCTGATTGCTGGTTTGTTCCTTTTCCTCCCCGTTTCTTTCTCTCAATCACACGCAGACACGCAGACACTCACCTCAACCTCAATCATGTACTTTCCCTCAAGAAGCCTTCTGTGTTCCCCCCAATAATGACACTTGTGTCCATATACGATACGTGCTGCTCTTATTGTAATCTTATATCTCATGTGGGTTTGGCTGTAGTACTTGCACACAGATATTCACACACGACGAGACTCTCTCTCGCTATAAAACAAGACGTCAAGTTGAATGAGATGCTTTAGAAAATGTACAACCTTGAGCAACAGGAACGCCATCAGCACAGCAATAAAACCCACATCAATTTCCAACTAAGAAGAAAAGAAACATCTCATTTCATGAGGGATGTTTCTATTCCAGCCCACATCCAGAAAGAGGTATTTCATCTGAGAACGAGATAAGCAAACCTGCACATCTCATGATGGATTCGGTGAGCAGAGCGCTGTTTTGTAATGAGCAGCCGTTACATTTACATTCATGTTTTTTATGGATGCTTTCTCACCAGAGAAACAGAGAAAACCATTCTAGCGTAAGTCGTTCTGAAGAAACAGCAATACTCTAAATTTATACTTTGCTTCCCATTTCTGGATTACATATGTGCTTTGTTGAGGCTCTGACAACAGCAGATAGCGGGATCTTTTCATAGGCCAGCAGGAACTCTCTGGGCAGTGGCTTTTGGGTTTGATTGGATGGCATTTTCTTGTCCTATTACTTTTTGTGTGTGTTGAGTACAAAGCAGGATTTTTGTATATATTATATTATATTACGTATAGGCCCATTATACAAAACTCTGGTAATCTAAGGTGGTCATGAGGGTGCTTACAAAATCCAATATTGAAACACACTATGTGAGCAGTCTGGTGTAGAAGCGGAGAGCAAAGTTCCACAGTTTGCTTGGATCATGGAGCAGGTTTTTCGAAAAGTGAGCAGTCCAAGTTGGATCCAAGACTGCAATTATTTAGGACTAACAAATGACAATACATAATCATTTTAAATAAATAAATAAAATTTTTAAATGAAAGATAATGCTACATTCAAAATATTATACAACAAAGTTAAATAATTGTAAAGAATGTAAAGGCTATTGCAAGATCATTGCTTGAGTGACACTGCCAAAATAACTGGCAGTGCAAATCATAAAAAACAAAACAAAAAAAACATTAAAACATTTTCTTCATGCATGATGATATTGCTTTAATCGTTCATTGTCTCTTTTGCATTTCGTTCAACTTGAAATCATTTTAGTATGTGTGTTGGGCTTATTTGAACAGGACACACCCCTAGTTTCATGATTCCCATAGGCACAAGTCAAAAGAGTGCATATGATTCCCAGAGCGATTATGCAGATTTTTTCTCTTAAATCCTACGGGGGAAATAGGGTCTTAAGCTCTTAATCTGGACCTGGAGAATTCTGCTGTGAGGACATAAAGCATTGAAGCTCATCTCATATGAATCAGGGAAACACACGTCTCCAAGCAACAGCACAAAGCCAACTTCCTTTTTCCATCTGCACAGAATTAGAAAGGCTTTGGCGAAACACATAAAGTGTCACAATGCTGATTTCTCTTATGGGCCTTGACACTTTACAGCGAGAAAGGCCTTGTTCAGAATCAGCTCCTCCATGAAAAAGAATCACAATCCAATAGAAGCACAACATGCTAACAACCAAATACCATTTTATAAATAAAGTCAGAATTTTGATAGAATCTCACAAACTCAGATACAATATTTTAACAGAAAAAGTTTATTTTTAAGAATACATTATTATTATTATTATTATTATTATTATTATTATTATTATTATTATTTGGTATTACAAATAATAATGAATACATAAAGTAATAAAAAAAAAATAAAGATTTGAGGCGTCAGTCGTCATCTGATTATTTGCTTGCTTCTGTCTGTCTGTGTTATTACACATTGCTGAAATAGTAGTCTTCAGCCAGCCACACAGTGTGGGGTCAGTCAGACTCACTCATGAATGCCACTGGCAGGAATGAATCTATTGATGATTAAAATGTAGAGCCGCTTGCTGGGTGACTGTGGTCATATTATCTATAGCAGGTGTTTTTACATAGTAATGCGGTAACATGATTTGCTAGGAAACTCAAAAACATGTGCAATCATCTATTTCTCTTTATTTCGGTATAGTTCAATAACATGCAAAAGAACATAACTAACTGACACAACTCCCTCTTAGAAATGTCTAAATATATCATTGCTAGAGAGGTATTTTAAACTGATATGATTATGTGACAACATAATGCCAGTGAACATGGATAGAATAAGGGCATGTTTACACAACAACGACATTTTAAAATCAGAAATGTTTTTCCTTTGCGTTTTTGAAAAGTTTTGTGTACAGGCAGTGGTTGAAGTGGGATTTGGCAGGTGGGGGAACCCTCAAATTTTGTGTAGGTGCAACAGGGAAAAATGACTCATCGTGGGACTACATACAGAGTATCGTGGTATAGAAATAATTCTTGGGACAAGAGTGTCACTGTGGCACCAAGTATCACAATACTTACTTGATATTTTAATGTTTTTATTTTGTTTTGGCAGACTGCCTTATTCTGTGTAATTTCTATTGATGGACATTTTTGTCTCTTTCAATAGTGACACGCTGGAGTGCTAGCCAACTACCTTGCAGTTAACCTTACGTTTGTCACAAGGTTATGATAGTTTTGCATTCTTAAATAATTTTTTTTTATTTTAATATTGTTTTCGATTTTGTTTTAAATTTCAGTTTATTTTTAGTAAGTTTCATCAATGGTTTTGTTAGTTTTAGTTAATTGAGTGGTTAATGGCCTCAGCAACTCCACGCGCAAACAGGCATTTCCCTTAACAGCCATAGGCCAGATTTTCACCCACAGTAAAGAGCTTGTTAATAACGAAAATGTTTATTGATTTTTGCTAGTTAATATTTTATTTCAGTAACTGTTGTTAGTTTCATTTATTATTATTATTATTATTATTATTATTATTATTATTATTATTATTCCACTTTACAAAAAGAAAAGAAAAGAAAAAAAAATATTGACCAATTTTAAGTCTTAGTTTCAGTTTTTGTTTACGAAAATATCCTTATTGAATTCCTCACTGACTACCTGATAAACAGAGCCATACCGCCCTGCAAATAATAGTCGAACTTGGAGCCTTGCTCGTTCTTTAACTTGTGTTTGTTGCCCTGTCTAAACTTTGGATATTTGAAATTAGCCTACTTCACCTTAGACTTTTAACTCCACTGCAACATCCACTAGTTATGGCTAGAACAGCAACTGTAAACACCACGACTAGCGTTGAACCAGCAATGCCCTCAAATCAGGCAGGAGAACCATGACTGAGAACATAACACAAGTCGGGAAGCGTGTTTGTGAAGGAGGGGCCAGGGGGTGATATTACTTGATGTGTAAAGACTCCTTCAGATCAGAACCACCAGGCTGGCTTTTTTTTTTTTTTTTTTTACACTTGCCATTCCTTTCCTTTAGAGTGGCACACTGTCGCCCTTCCTACATAACATCCAAATTATTCAAATCATGTAACTTTACGTAAACTTTACTTTATGTAAATATAGTCTTGGCCCAGACATGCTCAAATACTTTAAATTAAATGCCAGTTCAGCTATAGAACATGTGTTGTTTTCCCAGCCAGCTTTCTGTGCACATGATCTGAAACACAGAAGTATAGGCTTCTTTGGGCCTCAGGTGAGCACGCAAATGGACAAGTACAGTACACACAAAAATGTGTCTAAGTGGCCATATCTTGGCACGTTTTCCCTTAGTTATGTCTCAAGGGAACATAAACAGCTGGGAAAATAATTTAACACTTGTCAGTATATAAGATACTGTATGTGCATTCAGACTTAAAGTGACAGCAGCCTAATTAACCGTTATCTCTGTAATTAAAATGGATAGTTCACCCAAATAGCAAAATTATGTCATTAATAACTTACCCTCATGTTGTTCCAAACCAGTGAGACCTCCGTTTATCTTTGGAACATAGTTTAAGATATTTTAGATTTAGTCCGAGAGCTCTCAGTCCCTCCATTGAAGCTGTGTGTACGGTCTACTGTCCATGTCCAGAAAAGTTAGAAAAACATCATCAAAGGAGTCCATATGACATCAGAGGGTCAGTTAGAATTTTTATGGAAGCATCGAAAATACATTTTGGTCCAAAAATAGCAAAGAAATATGACTTAATTTAGCATTGTCTTCTCTTCCGTGTCTGTTGTGAGAGACAGTTCAAAACAAAGCAGTTTGTGATATCCGGTCCACGAAGGAATCATTCGATGTAACCGGATCTTTTTGAACCAGTTCACCGAGTCGAACTGAATCGTTTTAAACGGTTCACATCTCCAATACGCATTAATCTGCAAATGACTTAAGTAAGATGTTAACTTTTTTAATGTGGCTGACACTCCCTCTGAGTTAAAACAAACCAATATCCCGGAGTAATTCATTTACTCAAACAGTACACTGACTGAACTGCTGTGAAGAGAGAACTGAAGATGAACACCGAGCCAAGCCCGATAACGAACAAAAGATCGACTCTTCTTGAGTCAAGAACCGTTTCTGTCAGACGCGTCTGATTCGTGAACCGAGGAGCTGATGATAGCATGAAGCAGACCGACACACAGAGCGTCTGAACTGAACTGATTGTTTTAGTGATTGATTCTGAACTGATTCTGTGCTAATGTTATGAGCCCAGGTAAACCGAAGGCTTGAATCAAGGGCAATCATCACCAATGACGCCATTACATCAAGCGCAAAAGAACCCGTGAACCGTTTTCTTCAACCTGTTTATTGAATTGAACTGTCCGAAAGAACTACTGGTGATCCCAAAACCGATGTAACCGGTTCTTGACCCGTGAATGAGTCAGTCTATTGTTCAGGACTACTTTGATGATGTTTTTCTTACCTTTCTGGACACGGACAGTAGACCATACACACAGCTTCAATGGAGGGACTGAGAGCTCTCAGACTAAATCTAAAATATCTTAAACTGTGTTCATGAAGATAAGCGGAGGTCTTACGGGTTTGGAACAACATGAAGGTGAGTTATTAATGACATAATTTTGCTATTTGGGTGAACTATCCCTTTAATGTTAATCAAACTAAAGAAAATTAGAGACTCATTCACTGCTCATTTGCTCATATGATGCAGTGTTTTATTCTTAGTTTTGATTACTTCATTTAATTCCTGTGTAGTATGCCAATATTTTTAGTAGGCTAAGTTGTTGATTTCATTTGTGTCTTTTTGTCTATCATATTTGTCATGTTGTTTGTAGTTCTTTCTTTCTTTCTTTCTTTCTTTCTTTCTTTCTTTCTTTCTTTCTTTCTTTCTTTCTTCCTTTAATGGTCACTGTTGTTTGATTACAGTGAAACTGCTCTGGAAGAACAGATCAAGGGATGGTGGTCTTTGATTTATTTATTTTTTATTTTTTTGAACACACTGACTGGGGCCTCCTGACCCTGGCCCCCAGATGTCTAGGACCAGCACTGTAAGCACCTCTCGTTGCTCTAGGGATGGAGTGGACTACAACGAGGTGTGTGTGGCCCAGACTTAGAGGTAAGTGCGGACCTAGGATAATAAAGCCCACTAAAAGAGATAAAGCTTTTTTTGCATTTGTTTCCCAAACACTGGAATAGTCTTCCTGATAACGTTTGGGGTTCAGACATACTCTCTCTGTTTAAAAAGACACATCTATTTGGCCAAACATTTAAATAATGCATTGCATAATGTTGTACTGTTGTATCTGATCAAATGCATATTATTATTCCTTAGTTTGGGTTGAACAAATAAATTTTGCTTGGTTGGAACAGCAGCTATGCTATTTATGTCTCTATTTGTTTCTCTAATTCAGATTGACATCCCGTGGTAACTAGGAATTGCACAAACTTTAGTCTGGATCCAGACCTGAATTTTAACGTACATATCTGCCATATGTACATCAATTTGAAATAGTCAAGCTACTACTAATTATATTGTAGAAACTTAATTTTCTGTATAGCTGCTTTGCATTTATTTGTATTGTGAAAGGCGCTATACAAATAAACTGAACCGGACTGAATTAAATTAAATAAAGAGAGAGGACAACCTTCTTGGCCATGGTAGGACTACCTGGGATGGCCTCGATGGTCACTGCAGTTGGGCCAAGATGGACCGGTGAGCTGAAGTGACAGGCAGGACAGGGCCCTCTGAGACCGGGATGGGAGTGCCAGGACACCATTTCAGAAGAGCACTCATCTTCTCAATGTGGCACATATGCTCCACTTACTACCCGTAACTCCAGCGGAGGAGATTTCACAATGCTGATGAGAGAATGTGGGTGTTAGGGCATCCATTAAAGAAACATTTCATACCAGTCTCACAAATGAGACCAGTCTTGATGCTTTGTCATGGAGGACCTGTGCAGAAGCCCTAATGGGGAGAAGTTAGTTTGCAACTTGCTTATCTACTAATGGCCCATAATCCCTTATCTTGTATTCTGGGAAGGTGGTTAAGTGAGAATGTTGAGTAATACCAATTATTAGCTTAGCTGAAGCACACATCATTAATCCAATTAATAGCAGTGGTGGCAGTAGTGATGCCATTGTTAGAAAATAAATAATTAATAATCAAACAAAAAATTAAAGCACCATTGCGTAAAGCATATTGCATCCTCCCATTTAATCAGCATCTGGCTTTCTTCATTAAATATCATCTTAACAAACACCTGAGCCTAATTTAAAAAACTTTTTAAGGCTCATTTAAATTCATAGGCTCTTGATTACAGTGCTGGGTGCAGATGGTACAGTATGAGCATGACTCAGATCCAAGCCTGGAAATAAAATGAGGATATTTAAGCTTTAATAGTTATTTTACAGTGTAGCAACTTTCCAATCAGAGTTGTGTCCTCTTCCACTGCTTCAGAAAGTAAATTTTTAATTGGATACGAAAATCAGATCTGAACAAGACAATGTTGTACATCAGATTTGCTTAAAACCCATCAGAGAATTGCAATGTGTTAATGATGCTATTATGAAACATTGACTAAAAATCTAGCTGAGATAAGCTGCCCATATGAGTTTATGGGTTAATGCCAAGAATCATTGCTGCAAAAAGCAGTGCATTAAGTCCTTATTTACACATTTGATGTTACCATTCATCAATAGATGCTTTTGTTTTAGTTTTTTTGTCACATCCATTATGTCTGTCACTTGCTAAGATGCCAGCTACACTTAATTCATGTTGTGGCGCTGGTAAGGAGAAATAATTGGGAAGTCGTGGCCTAATTGTTAGAGAGTCGGACTCCCAATCGAAGGGTTGTGAGTTCGAGTCTCGGGCCGGCAGGAATTGTTGGTGGGGGGAGTGCATGTACAGTTCTCTCTCCACCTTCAATACCACGACTTGGGAGCCCTTGAGCAAGGCATCGAACCCCCAACTGCTCCCCAGGCGCCGCAGCATAAATGGCTGCCCACTGCTCCGGGTGTGTGTTCACAGTGTGTGTGTGTGTGTGTGTTCACTGCTCTGTGTGTGTGCACTTTGGATGGGTTAAATGCAGAGCATGAATTCTGAGTATGGATCACCATACTTGGCTGAATGTCACGTCACACTTAATTCCAGAAGACACAATAATTAAGTAAGTGAATAAGAAAATACATACTGTACATATACACATACATACGGCCATGATCAAAAGTTTTGGCAGTGACATATCAGCAGCACATGTGAAACTGTGAATGAGTACTAGTCAGGTCAAATCACTATCATACTAATTATATTGTAAGAGCAGACTGATTGCTATAAAAGGAAGGAAGAAGCACTTCCAGTTATTGTGTTCTTGTTAGAAATGGTCACCCTGAGAAAGCTCTTTGCGAATCATGAACAAATCATTGCAAATCGTTTACAAATCATGAAATGTTTCTTGTGTGACACGTTGGTCATGAGACACCTTTTATAGGCCATCAGTTGGGACTAAACCATCTTATTTTAATTTCCACTGACAAGGGAGAGGATTGCTTTCTTATTACTGATAGATTTCAGCTGGTGTCTTGGCTTTCCATGCCTTTTTGCTGTTCCCTTTCTTCATGTGTTCAATACTTTGTTCCTGTGTCATTCTACTTTATTACACAGAGCTTAATTTCTGAACTTATTTGTTTTGCTTTTCTTGTATGTATGGATTACTTGTTACAGAAATCGAAAATTTCAAGTTAAAAGCACCTTTAGAAATATACTTGCTATAAATATATAAGTTCCCTATCTGTCGGTCACTATGAGTTATGTCGACAGACAAATGGGGTCTCACTTGGGAGGCCAATCATCTCTGAATTTAAGAGAAAACGCCAATGAAAATTGGCTAGTGGATTAACATACCTGAGCCACTCCCGTGCCGACGGGTATAAATAGGGCGACAGGTGCATCCACTCATTAGATTTTTGCTTCGGAGCCGAGTGGTTGTATGAAAGCTGTTATACTCCACAAAGCCATTCATCTGCTGTGTCGGGAAGCTGTTCTGGTTGGTGGTATGGCGCAAACAGCGGTGTCCCTTTCAGCGATTCCCCTGGGCGCTTCAACTAAGAGAGCAGATTTCCTATAAGAGCAAATCGCGGACGATTCGCGTCTTTTTCAAGACGCCGTTTCGTCCTCGTCCTTTTGGATGCGGTCGTTTCCTGTTCTCTGACAACGGCCACGTTCGCTCTCTTCCGTGTCTGGGCATTCAGCACGCTGAAGGCGCGTTTGTGGATGTTTCATGCACGCACTGCGTGTGTGACCATGGCAACGCTGTGATCGCGTCTCCCCTTTCTTAAAGGGAAGGGAGCAGACCCCTCTGTCACTACCCGTTCTGGTTTCTCTGTCTCGAGCAGAGGACCGCCGGCTAGTGCTCTGGGAGATTTGAAGGTGACAGTGAGAGCTTCTCCGCCGGGCCACGCCCCACGGACCTCTTACCCCTTCCGCAGTGTTTGTCCTGTGTGGCTGCTGGGTGATTTTGCTGGGCTGTCTTATGGCAGTCCCAACGGGTCATTCAGTTTGCCGCCGGAGATCAGATGTCGATTGCAGATGTCCCGTGCTGAGAGTTCTTCGAGGCCGGCGCGTCGAGCCCCGCGCAGGAGAGCGGCGCCCCCCGTGTCACTCCCAGCTGCGAAGTCCTCGAGGAAGTCGACTAAGCGGCCCTGACACGGGCAACTCGGAGATGCGGAGAACTGCTCTTCAGGAGATGGCGAAGACAGCGCCACTCCTTCCCCCGGAGGAGGGCCGGGTGGAGAATCTTCAGGTTCTGTTCCGCCGCTGGTTGAACAGCCAGTGGCACCCACATTTTCATTAAAAGAGCAATTTCTCCTTCCTCTGAGTTGCAAGGCTCGTGGGCTGACAATGAGCGACGCACAGCTTCCTCATTCTCACCCACGACGCCCCCTTTCGCCAGACGCCTCTCCACGCGTCTCTGGCCAGTTCCTCCGGGAACACGGGGAGTGTGGTTGTGAGCACCAAGGAGGCAGAGCCTTCTGGGCCTTCCAGCACGACTCCCCATCGCTGCACCACTGCGGGTATGTCGACTGTCCCTTTGGTGCCACTTGTACGGAGTCTGGGAGCGTGGCTTGCGCTGCCCAACCCGTCTCGCTGGCTCATCCGGACGGTCCGACTCGCCTATGCGATTCAGTTCGCCCGGCGACCCCCCAAGTTCAATGGCGTGCTCGAGACTTCGGTGGCAGTCCAGGATGCCCCTGTCTTGCGCGAGGAGATTGCTGTCCTGCTGGCGAAGGATGCAATCGAGCCGGTCCATCCAGCCGAGATGAGGACAGGGTTTTACAGCCCTTACTTCATCGGGCCCCTAGAAAAGCGGTTGCCTTCGACCTATCCTGGATCTGCGAGTCTTGAATCGGGCCCTACACAAGCTCCCGTTCAGGATGTTGACGCAGAAACGCATTATCAAATGCGTCCAGTCCCAGGACTGGTTTGCAGCGAATGACCTGAAAGACGCGTACTTTCATGTCTCTATCCTCCCTCGTCACAGAGCGTTTCTGCGCTTTGCTTTCAAGGGTCAGGCATGGCAGTACAAGGTCCTCCCCTTCGGGCTCTCCCTGTCCCCCTGTGTCTTCACGAAGGTCGCGGAGGGCGCCCTTGCCCCACTCTGGGAAGTGGGCATCAGGATCCTCAACTATCTCGACAACTGGCTCTTTATGGCCTGGTCCCGAGAAGAGTTGTGCGATCACAGGGACGTCGTGCTTCGGCACCTCACTCAGTCAGCTCCTGGTCTGCTTTGGAGGTCAGCAGAAGGGGAAGGCTGTCTCCAAGCAGAGGTTGGCCCACTGGATAGTGGACGCCATCGCCTTGGCTTACCATTCCCAAGGCGAGCCGTGCCCCCTGGGGGTGAGGGCCCACTCCACACGGAGTGTGGCCTCTTCCTATGCGTTGGCGCACGGCGCCTCTCTGGCAGACATCTGTCGAGCTGCGGGCTGGGCGACACCTAACTCCTTTGCGAGGTTTTACAACCTCCGTGTAGAGCCAGTTTCTTCCCGTGTGTTGGGTAACAGGTAATTGGCGGGAAGGGCTTGCTGGGTGTCTCGCTTGCTGCGCCATTCCCCCTAACACGGGGATGTGAGCGCCTTCTTCTCCCAGTAGAGTTCCCCAGTTGGCGTGCCCTGGTCGAGCATCCTCCAGCACCCTCGGAGTCAGACTTGGCGGAGCAGTCTGTCGCCAGGCCCAGGACTGGCGTTAGCATGACCGGAGCCGGTCAGCCCCTGTACTGGGCTAGGTGTCCATATGGCTGGGTTCCCTACGGGTAATCCCATATGTGTATTCTTCCACAGTAAGGTTTCCCTCTTGGCAAACCAGTGTCTTCCCTTGACAGACCATTCTGTCAGTCTCTTCTGGCAGCCGTTCCATCCCTACTCCAAGGTAGGACCTGCCTCAGAGACCCCTTCCATATGTAGTACTGTCCCCTGGGTCAGTCCATATCAGTATATCCACATGTCTCCTCCCTATGGGTAGGATGTGGTCTCCGTAGCGGCCTTTCCTAAAGGTTCGCTTCCCCATTGTCTTGCCAGCTGGATGAACAAATAGGGAAGATTTGAAGCAATCTTTCACCGAAGGTTGAAATCCCTTCCATTTACTTTATGTGGGCGGAACAGCAGCATGGCCTTCTCCAGCAGCGATGTACTCACCCTTTGGCCCCTTCGGTACCAAGGTCAGTGAATTTGCGCTGGGGCTTTGGGAAGGTTACGACCTTAAGCGTAGCTTTTGTGGCACGCCAGGGCTTGTCAACAATTGCAGCGCCACAGGATTGTGACGAGGTTCAGGTTGTGGCGTTTTCCATAGGACCCCATTTGTCTGTCGACATAACTCGTAGTGACCGACAGATAGGGAACGTCTCGGTTACGTACGTAACCCTCGTTCCCTGATGGAGGGAACGGAGACGTTATGTCCCCATGCCACAACCTTGAACCATCCGTTGTTGCCGGGACACGTTCTCGGCTCCTCAGCGTAAAACCTAATGAGTGGATGCACCTGTCGCCCTATTTATACCCGTCGGCACGGGAGTGGCTCAGGTATGTTAATCCACTAGCCAATTTTCATTGGCGTTTTCTCTTAAATTCAGAGATGATTGGCCTCCCAAGTGAGACCCCATTTGTCGGTCGACATAACGTCTCCGTTCCCTCCATCAGGGAACGAGGGTTACGTACGTAACCGAGACGTTTATTTATTTGTAATTTTTTTTTTATGCTTTTGTTCACCAAGGATGCATTAAATGGAACAAAAGTATCATAAAGACATTTATAATTGACAATTATATTTTTAAGAAATGTTGTTCTTTGGAACGTTCTATTCATTAAACAATCATGATGAAATAATACTGATAATGCCCACAGAACAAAATCAGCATATTTGAATTGTTTCTGAAGCATCATATGACACTGAAGAATATAAAAACAACTATAACAGGTATAAAAAATGTCATATTATTTCACAACTTCACTGTTTTATTGTATTTTTGATCAAAGCACTACTTTTCATAAACAATAAAACATCTTACCATGTATAAGCCCCAAAAAAGGATAAAACATGAATCACAAGGTTATGAAATGTACAGTTTTTCAACACTTCTTCTGTTTGGATCAATAAAGGGCACCATTTGCCAATGAGATTAATGGAATTGCTAAAAGCCTCCTTGTTTTCATCAAAATTA
This sequence comes from Carassius gibelio, assembly GCF_023724105.1. Lineage (NCBI taxonomy): Eukaryota > Metazoa > Chordata > Actinopteri > Cypriniformes > Cyprinidae > Carassius > Carassius gibelio. Next base: position 20,464,654 of record NC_068415.1, read on the forward strand.
AAATAGGTTATTGTTTATTTATCTCTCTGTTTTCCTTGGCTAGTTAGTTTGTTCGTTGTTTCAGTGTCCAAAGTGCCCATGCATGTTCTAAAAAATATGCTGAATCATTACGTTCCAGCTGAGGGGTTTGTCTCAAAGAGAAGAGCAGTCTCTAAGATGCTAATCGATGCAGTAATCAAGGCTGGGGACGTTACAGAGGGAGGCTAAATGGATCACATCTGACTCGATTCATTAGCTTGGAACAAATGCAGATGATTGTACCTCAACCTGAGAGTTTTCTTGTAGAGCGCCAGTAACGTAAGCCATTAGGATTGTGGTAATTATTTCTGTTTAGAAAGATATTTTAACTAATCAAACCGTTAACTGAGCACCTCAGCACTGACCTTGGAGCAATGAAAGATGTTATGACATTTTCGTGGATGTTATTTTGGCGGTCACAAAAATGTAAAATGCCATTTCCTGTTTTGAAAATTATTTGGTTAAAGATTACAAAACCATTTTTACAATGTAATCTATTCATATGGATTTAAATAAATTGAAATGGCATGGACTGCAATGTGGACCAAAATATAAATTATTAAACTCAAAAATTGCTTGCCTGCTGTTCTCGTTAATATTCATCTGAACTAAAGTGACTTTGCAGCATCAGTGATTTTCTATGCAAATACAATGCAAACCAATCACCAAACATCAAATAAAAACAAGGTAAAACAGTAAAAAAGATTGTAATTTGAAAATAGGTCATCATAACAAAGAATCTTCAAAGATAAAAATAATAACTATAAAAAAATATATAATAAAACAATTAATAATAATTAATAATAGTTTATATTGCCCTGCTTTATAAAGATTATTGATTTTATCAAACTTTTTATTGAGATTTTGCAGATGCTTGTATTTTGTCTGTGCCTTTTTTTTTTTTTTACTTATTTATTTGTGCCATACTTAAACAATTTGTCTCATAGGCATCATTTACAATCCAAGCGTGTAGGACAGATTTTTGCCAATGCTAATTTTCTCTCCATCGCTTCATGAACTCACTGTAAGGAACATGTTTGACAAAGAGGAAGTGTCTTCTATTAATAAGCAGGAGTTTTCAGTTGCCTAGAGTATTATAATAAGTTGTGATGTGCTGCTGGAGTTAGTTATTTTTAATGTTATGCTGAGTGATCGGAGCAGTTGTTTTCAAATGTGCAAAGCAACAGCGGCAATATGTTCTCTGCTGTACAGCTCTCAGAATCAAATCAATCACTTTGCTCGCTATCCGCTCTAGTAAAATCACATTAAAAAATGCAAACAAATGCACCCCACTGATACCCTTCTACTTTTACAGCAATTTTGGTAGAAACATCACATCAGGGCCGATTGGATGTGTAAACAATGTTATTAGACCAATGTGACATACACTAGGTTGTTAGAACAAAACAAAATCACCATCAGAGGCAGATGTGGGAATAAAGTCAAACTAAATATTGTAGCAGAAATGAGTCGAATCAGACAAATCAAAGAGTCTATCAGAGCTGTGTGCATTGAAACATGAGCTGAATTCCTCAGGAAGTCATAAATCAGTTCTAGTGCCACAAGAACCAAGCAAGATAACCAACCAACCAACTTGTTCACACAACAGCTTTCAACATTAACACCAATAGAACAATTATTAACAATTTTAATTCGAAGAAGAGATTGTCAAATTTATTGTTCGTGATTGAAATGCAACGCTGGACATCACATGTAAACCCAGGAGATCAAGTTAAATACTTGCATTGACTTCCCCCCACCCAGAAGAACCAGACTGAAATTCCTAAGGGGGAAGGGCTTTAAACCTTTGTCTTCACAGAAAAGTCCTTTGCCAGAGAATGGCAAAGAAACCCTTTTTATACATTATATATGGACCAGAATGAATCTTAATGGACTTAAAAATGAATCATTCCATTGCTTAACTCCATATTCATTTACGTGTAACCCACACATTTGACTATCATGTATAATCACTTATTGTGTATGTCTTTTGATAACTATAGGATACATAGTCATGTCTAGTATTGAAATAATCGCATTTTCTTGCTTGATATTGTCCTGACAATCATTTATTTGTAAAATATATCATAATCATGTTATAGGAATCATGTCCAAAATTAGACCCTGTGAGGCAAGAACCACATGCTTGGTAAGATAAACAAATGATTTATGATACCCACCCCAAGAACATATCTGATTGGTCAAGGCAACATTTGAGGGGTGGCCAACAAGAAAGTTTAAATACTTTGGATACGATTAAATTTTTGGCTTTTTAGTTATAGTCTAGCTGCTGCTATTAGCCATGTCGGCTTTTAGTCTAGCATTGCTTGTGCTATCAGTCATGCGGGCTTTTAGTCTGCTTTTAGTTCCAGCCTTGCTCGTGCTATCAGTCATGCCTGCTCTTAGCTTTTAGCTTGTAGCTTTGCTACCTAGCTTTAGCTTGTAGCATCTAGCCATGCGGTTAGTCGTCATTGTTCTTTGAGCGCGGTTCCAGCGTGCCTGCCTACTGCTTCTATGCCACAATGAGAAGGAACACAACCTAGTCTCGTTAAACTTTATTTCTTTTTCTTTTCCGTTTGAGTTTCGTGTTCTGAGTTAAGTTTTGTAACGTCGAGTCTCCGACGCCTGACCTCGGATGCCCGTTCAACTTCAACCAGCGCACACGACTCTGCACTTTCAGTCAACGCCCAACAACCACGGGCTTCCCAAGACGTCACTTCACTACTGAACTTCCAGCCAATCAGCGACACCGGGATACCCCTTTCAACGGGAGTTCCTTTCACAGGAAACTAAGGCAACGTATCCCCAGATATTTGTTGTGCTGGTGTATCTAGTATAATTTTAGTCACATTGAGGAACTCAATGCAAGGGCTAATTACGTGATTGATGGTTGTTCATGTCTATGCAATTTAACGTATTGCTGTAAACTTGGGATTCCATATTTCCATTCTCTTAAACTCATCTTTCCCTAACTTTCGACCTTCCTGCAACTTGTGTGAATGTGTGTGTGCGTGCGTTTATGTGTTAGATTAGTTTATATGTCTTAGATTTATCTAATAAAGCCTTATTCATATTGAAAAGAGAAGTATCTTGTGTTTTGTGCTTACAAGTTAATGTCTTAAACTGCCGATCTTGTTACTGTGCTAATTGATAGTGTTTTCACTATAGTTTGGATATTAGTATCCAGCGCAGATTTGATGTTAAACAGCTCGTTCACTGAACCGCAGGCGCGTCTCCGTGAACAGCCGTGAAACAGTGATTCTGTTCAAATTCCCTTTAAAATCTTAAATGATTCCCTTTGAGCTAAATTGACCTGTTTCCTTTACAAAATTCTTAAGCTAAGAATTCTTCAGTATCATGAACATTATGTGTGTAAATCTTGCCTTTTTTTAGACTAGATGGTTGAGTGGTTACTCTATGTTTAATAAATTATTAGTTGTAGTGACTTAATTAATTAATTAATGATCTAGCAATCATCCAGCTGTGATTTAACACCAGCCCTCCCTTGTGAATAATGTGTCAGGGATAGACAAAGCAGCAATGGTGGTCTGCTATATGGTGCATTAATCAAATGGGGCAATTTTTATTTTTAAAGTCACAGAAGCTCACCTTTTGCTCATTTTCTGAGAAATTGACATGATCATTGGGCCCAAATCAAATTAAATGTAAAAAAAAAATAAATAAATAAATAAAAAAAAAAAAATTAAAAAAAAAAAAACACTACAGTTTATTTTATTTTATTTTATTTTAATTTATTTACCCATCATATATTTATTTGCATTGGAAAGCATGCCTGAGATATTATGTTGCTTCTTGCACATTTTGCAACACTCTAAGTGCACTTTGTACTAAAAGCTTGTTTGGTTCTATCTAAAATAGATTAATGCAAATCTGCCAATGTTTTATTATGTTAATTGTTGCATGTGTTTCCCCAAAGTTTGGAAATGAAATGTCATGTGAGTGGTGGCGAAAGGTCAATGCTCTATAGCATTTGAAAATAAAGTACCACATATACACTAAAACTAATCTACATATTAACCAAAGCAAAACATGAGAAAAAAATATTAAAAATAAATATAAATCACATTTTCATGGCATTTTAACTTCCACAGTTAAAAGAGCTCAAAGCATTTTAACTTTGAGCTCTTTTTATTAGCACTCGCACCTGGGTGCTCTGCATCACAAGTGTAATGCTGTACCAGGTGTTGCTTCATCAGAAAAGCCATATATATATATATATATATATATATATATATATATATATATATATATATATATATATATATATATATATATATATATATATATATATGACAGAATATGTGATGCAATAATCAAAAGTGAACCTTTACATTGTAACAAAAAAATGCAGCTTCAAATAAATGCTGTTCTTTTGAACTTTCATCAAAATTGTATACAAATATTAACCACATTTCAGTGTTCAGCCAATTCCTTTTGTAATGCAGATTCATACTCTCTCTCCCTTTACAAAGAACTATACGTGGCCATTGTCAGTTCTCATTGAGTATCCAGCTCATTGTAAACACATTTCAGCCTGTGATGGTGCAACACATTGGCCTTGTCCTTGTGTTCTGGATATCTGGCTACATCTCTACATGCTCAGGTTAGTTTATCACTGATGAGGCTTTAGCTGTGTTCCTCCATTCATCATTCCTGGTAAGACAAGCACAGAGAGGACCTTGGCAGTGTGTACTGCATTATCATGTCTTTCCCAGGGGTGGATTAGCCTTCACTGTCCTTCTCTTTTCCTTGCGGGAGAATGAAATTTCAGCGTAAAGCCAACTCCTGCCACAGTGTGTGCATGTGTCTAATAAAACTGTCAAATTATAGTAAATAATTTTCCTCACCTCTGAATTTGTGTAGCTGCTTGAGACTTTCGAACCACAGAATGTTGTAAAAACACCATAATGAAGAGTGAAATGCTAGAACCGAAGTAAAGTTTTCTCTGCTCTGCTCTAAATGGAGTGTCTTAAAAATAGCTACAGAAAGACGTTCCTTTTACTCCAGCACATAAAAAACAGACGTGAATGTCAAATATGAACATCTCAACCATAATTAGTCTGGATAAAGCAATTTTATTGGGAAAGAACAATCTGAGGAGAACCCTTTTAACCAGAAAAAAAAAAAAAAAAAAGATTCATCTTCATCCTTACAGGCCACAGGGTCACACAGCTGAATTGGGCAATGATTGAGAACAACACAGGTTGAATTAAATAAATGAAACACCTGCTCATCACATGATGTGATGTGATTGTGCCATGTGTCTTGCTGTGAGGTAATAATGTGAAAATGTGGATTTATGGCTAAGATAACATAGTTACATTTCCAGTAATTGGGGGCAGTGGCAAAGTGTAAGATGAGATTTAAAAAAACTTACCAACATATGGTATTAGAAAAAAATAAAATAAAGCTAATAAATCAAAATGTTTACAATACAATGTCGTTTCAATTAGATAATTGACTCTCTTCAAATTTCACAAATAATTACAAAGAAAAAAACAAGACATTTTAAATAGAAAGACTGAACTACAGTATATGTTATTCTAACTACTCTAATAATCTTATTTTCTGTTTTGTTTTTTATTATATATTATTTAATTATATATTATATTATATTATATTATATTCTATTATATATATATATATATATATATATATTATATTATATTCTATTATATATATATATATATATATATATATATATATATATATATATATATATATATATATATATATATATATATATATATATATATATATAAATAAATCAAAGCAAAGGGTGGCTACTCTAAAGAACCTAGAATATGACATATTTTCAGTTGTTTCACACTTTTTTGTTATGTATATAATTCCATATATAATTCCATATATAATTCCACATGTGTTAATTCATAGTGTATATATATATATATATATATATATATATATATATATATATATATATATATATATATATATATATATATATATATATATATATATATATATATTATAATTATATACTGCATGGAAGCACTTATTCACTAACATGTGACTACAGTTTAAACCAAATCCCAGTACCCAAACATTCACAGCACAGTCACTGCTTGAAAAAAAAAACAAAAACAAAAAAACCTGTGTACAAACCAGTAAACTTCTGTATACAGCACATAATTTCACACAAATCTGGGAATGAAAACATATTTCTTGATACTGGTTTTGTTTTATTTTTGTGATTGTCAATTACTTCCTTATCTGAATGTTTCAGAGAAAATGCCTGTGATAAGTGCCAAAAAGAGGATATTTATAAATCCATATAATCTTTATAAATTACTTTCCATTTAATAAAGGAAGGGATTATACAACTGCTTGAAATAGTGCCAAAATAAGAGGCACCTTGTGTTTGATGGGAGACCCCAAGCAGATCTGCTGGGACGGCTGGATCGAAGTGTTGTGCACACAACTAACACTTCATGTGTGTAGGACATTGATCCTTTTATCTCCACAGCTTTGCCTTGTTGTTATGTGGAAGCGGAGTAGACCTTACGTCACATTTAACATTCAGAGTTCAACAGCTATTTGACTAATCTTGGGGTCAGTTCTGGCTTTTTGTGTTGCTGTCTGGGTCAGATGCATAAAAAGCAAAAGCTGTTTCTAATATAGTACAGAGACAGAGTTTAAAAAAAAATAAATAAATAATAAAATACCACCAGCATTTTAACAAATCCTCATGATTTCAAGCTGTAAGTTTCTGAAATGCAACTTAGACCCTGTTTTCTGCTACAAACATCCTTTATAGAGGAAATGGTGTTTTATGTACTTTTCATACTTTCGTTTAGGGCTGCACATTTAATCAAAACAAGTGCCCATCCACAGAGAAGCGTGTTTAGCTGTATACAAAAATAAATAAATAAATAAATAGATAATAATAATAATAATAATAATAATAATAATAATAATAATAATAATAATAATAATAATAATAATAATAAAAAGCACCATGTTGACGTTTCGTCTTGACGGATCTGGCGTATAACAATATATGCACTGATTTTTATTTGACAGAGCAAAGAAAAATGTAATGTATTTACTTTTCAGTCATCATGAAATTGAAATTCACCTATTTTCCAAACAAATTGCAAATACTGCCCCACTAAGAACAAGTAATACCTGCATATGTTCGATTTTCAAAAGCGCTTGTGAGCTTGTAAAGAGCTTGTAAAGAGCTTGTAAACTTCACCTCTTTATTACAATCGCCCTAAGGCACCTATTGAGTCTCCATACAATCAACAACTGGTAAATAGTACCAAGTCCCTGTCCTTCATTTTTCAACAATCTGTTTCAAGTCAGATATGCATCACAGTTATTGAAATAAATATTATAGTCCATCTCTACATGTTACATGGAAAATGTATTAAATCTTACTAAATCCCAACCTAAACCCATCCTCAACCAACAATAGAAACATCACAAAACACCATTGTAACCGACCATTAAACACTTACAACTCTTTCATCTTACTCAACCTGTGTGCCTTATTTTCTGTTGCTTTTGTCCTTTTCATTGTTTTACAGCTCCTTTAAAAATGTAACAGACTTGCCGACATGTCCGCCAAACATTATGAGCTCTTCAAATATCAGCATCCAACACTGAAGGCTCTAGGTTAGTTTCAGGAAAGGGCCTTTAAACAAAAATCTAAGAAAACATTAGGCCCTTTGCAATCTTTAAATTACCTTTCGATTCTGTATTACATTCCCTTTTCTCATTGAAAGCTAGTTTCTGCAAAAGCATGCCATTACTCTTTCACTGTAGCTGTTAAGATAAAATACCATAGTCCTTTCAAGAAAAGACAATCTCCTGAACCATTCTCATATTTGGAAAAGAGATGACTTAAACTTCAAGGGAAGGACAGAAGATACTACTGAACGTAGAGAAAAGTACAGCCGAAAGAAAACCTTCCCTTTCAGTCGGTCTCGAGCTATGCTCCCGGGAGAGTGGCGACTCCATCCATGGTCCAACTGATTTGAAGACGTTTTGGAGCAGCTCAGGTAGACCTGTTTGCTTCTCCAGAGACCTCCATTGCCAGATGTTCCACTACCTGACCGAGGGAACAGTTAGCATGGATGCACTGACACACAGCTGGCCACAGGGCATGCGCAGGTATGCATTTCCCTCAGTGAGCCTTCTCGCACAGAAGCTGTGCATGATCAGGGAAGACGAGGAGCAGGTCTTGCTTGTGGTTCGGTATTGGCCCACTCAACCTGGTTCCCCGAACTAGTGCTCTGACAGCCCCTCCCTGGCGGATTCCTCTGAGAAAGGATCTACTGACTCAGACACAGGGCACACTGTGGCACCCGAGCCCAGACCTCTGGAAACTTCATATGCTTCCTGGACTTCTGCCATTTTCCAAGAGGGTTCCAATCACCTCCAATTTTCCATATGCACCTAAACGGATGTTCAAATATGTATTTGCTCCCCCAGACCTCCTTCAGGAAGGATGGAGCATCCGCAGCATCCCTATTCCAAGTGGAATGGGTATGTTTTCCCGGTGAACAGAGAAACAATAATATATGTGCTGGGAAGTTTTCAGGAAATTCTAAAAATAGGTTGTATGTAAATGTTTTTTAAAGAATTAGGGTTTTATTCAATTATTATTCTATAACATTTTGTCAATCATGTCTGAAAATAACTCGGCAAATTAACTTGTTTAGTGCAGAAAAATAATGATTTATTGAAGCAAGCAGAAAAGGTTAACCTATCAAAATAAATCACATGACATATATGATAATGGTGTATCGATGCACATTTCCTGCCAGTCCTGTTTACAGTCTGAAGCTGCTCACTTTTTAGACGATCTTGTTCGTCTCTGTCTACTCAATCCTGGTGATGTCATTGCCCTTAAATATGTTATAATGGACCATTTCACATCCAGAGCTGAAGGATTGGATGTTGATGTTAGTAAAGAGGAGGAGTCCGATGGCAGTCTGTTATATGCACAGGTCGCTGTGCTAACTTTTTTAACTACAAGGTACATTTTTCGTGCTATCCAAACATGCAAAGGGTGATCAAATGTTCAGAGACTATGCCCATCATGATAAACAACTGTCCTCTTCAGGGTAACGTTAGTCTGTTCGTATAATGATGCAGTATAGCGCTCCTGACAGACAGCAACCATTAGGTAGAATTAAAACCCGCTTTTCTCAAAATTCCATTGCAGAAAATCATAACAATCAGCCAACTTCAGATAGCCATAACTTTTATTACTTTCAAGCTATGGACAAAATGAAAACCGTTTTGGAAAAGGCTTTCATATGGAATGAAAACCTAAAAAAGGTCAAATTTCACCACGTGTTGGGTTTTCCTAGATCACACCACATATGACCCTAAGACAACTTTGAATTTTTTTTTTTTTTTAATCCTGCATTTAATAAAGACATTTCCAAGAAGAAACAAACAAATAAAAACAAATAAAACAAACTAACACAAAATAGGAAAAAACACTACATTAAACCTGAGCTTTGCAGATGTGTAGAAGAAAAGTACACAACAATAACCAAAAACACAATCCGGTTTATTTTTAACCAGAAAAGAAACAGTTTATCAAATAATCAGCTGACTTTGTCATTTTCAAATGATACACAGTATAATTTTCAGTCAACCCAACATGACCGACTTTTACACAATCAAATGGAGCAGATAAGCCTGTAACTAGTCGTACAGTAGTCATTTATTCAGACTGAAATGATCCACTGATTTTCACTCATAACTGACTAATGATTGCCAGGAAGCACTAGAATAATTGGATTGCAAGATTGATTTTTTAAATGAGCAATTAACATCAGCAGCAGTCACAGGTGCCCCAGACAGCTATTGTAAAATCCTATAATGATACTAGTAAAGTTTGTTAACATTTCAACAGAGCATTTGTAACACACACACACACACACACACACACACACACACACACACACACTCCACATGTTAGAAAGATTTCCAGTAACATAATGTATATTAGAATGAATGTCCATTAAATAGAAAACATTTATAGAGTTACATTTTAATAATTATTCAACAGTATTACTGTTTATTGTATTTTTTTTTTTTTTTTTTTTTTTTTAATCAAATATAAATATTCCTGACTGCAAATATATACATACATACATACATACGTACAAAATTACAGTGGTGGCCAAAATTATTACAACAGTAATTTCACCATAAGTTGTAATAATCCAGTTTTTTTTTTTTTTTTTTTGCAAAAGGAGTCTGACAGCCAGAGATCCCCACAGACATCTGATCTCATCATCATCCACTCTGTTTGGATTGACATAAAAAAAAAAGAAGATCCGTGGCAACGTCTCCAAGATGCTTCAAGAAACCTACCTGCAAAGCTGTAGTACTGTTAAAAGTTGTGTGCACTTGTGTAAAAATGCTGCAAAATGAGGATTCTCTCAAAAAAAATGTCATGAATAGTTGCCTTTCAGGAACTCGAGCATGTCGAAAGCTTTAGGAATGCTCTGGTGAGACCCCATTCAGAAGCATATGTGAAATCAGGCAAAATGCGAAAAGCGAGATGTCAAGAGCGGGGTGACGTGACCAATCAGGAAGATCACCTGCAAGATCCACTGCTACCTTTCAGGGATCGGAGGCATGCCCTGCGGTTTCTTCCCCCTGGAGAGAGTCAGGTGCTTTATCTATCTTCCTTCGAAGAGGTTGATGTGATGAGCCTCGACAAAGAGTAGACTATGGACCCACCACTGAATTCCCTCACATATGAGGAGCTAGTGGAGGTTGTGACTCACACTGTAGCCAAGCTCAACATTAATTGGCCAACCAGGAAACAGGATGCTCATCCCAAAAGCAAACTGGACGAGCACTTGCTTTTCCTGATGGATGCCCCGTTATCGCCTTCTTGCCTCTTTGGCATGCAGTAGACACTGTCATCGAGAGGCTTCAGGAGGTGAAGAAGCAAGCGGTGACATTCCAGAGCTTCTTCCCTCACTGCTCCCAGGTCTTTGGAGCAAATTATGTACTTTATATATTTCATTTGAACATAACGCGGCTCATCGTCAATCACTACTTTCTGGCATACACCATGCCTTCCAAGTAAGGTTATAGGCAGTGGAAACGCAAGCCTTATCAGGGTTACCCATACCAAATCAAACTGTATTGAACTGTACAGTACCATAACGCTCAGTGGAAAAGAGCCATTAGACATGTGGAAGAAACGTTGGTTCCTGTCACAAAGTCCATCGCTGGGGGCTCCTTGTTGTTATGTAATGCTAACGACGGATGAAAGATTTCAGCCAGGCGGAAGTGTCCACTCTGGTTCTCCCTCACGCATCCAGCCCCGCTTGTGCTAGATGGTATGCTACAGATGTTTGTATGCATTTGCCCCGATCGCTCCGCTCCCGGGAATACTGAGGAGAGTATGCTGGGATGGAGTCCGTCTGCTGCTAGTAGCCCCATTCTGGCCAGATGGTTCTCGGACCTTTGTCCCTCCTTGACGGCTCTCCGCTGAATATTTAAAGCAGGAAGGGCCTCCTCTTTCAGGCAGGGGGCACCATCCTTCACCCCCACAGGAGTTTAGCCATAGCTGCTCACCACACCCTTCATGGTAGTCAGACAGTGGGAAGACACCCGTTAGTTACATATTTCCTCCATGGCACCCTGAGGCTGAGGTCAGTACAGCGCACCAAGGTGCCCTGGAGGCTCTGTGCAAAGCCCCCTTTAACCCACTGAAGATATCTCAGACAAGATGATCTTCATGCTAGTTATATCTTTGCTGAAAAGGAAAGGAGACCTCCAGGCACTTGCTGTGTTGTGCCTGGACATAGCCCCAGGCATGGCTAGGGCATTCCTTTACCCGAGACCTGGGTATGCCCCTAAAGGGCCCACTTCCTTACAAAGTCCCATTGTGATGCAAGACTCAATCTGCTCTGTCCAGTGTAAGTACTGGATGCTTGTGTCCACAGTGCTGCCCATGTGGCATAGACAGATCAGTTATTTGTTTGCTTTGGTCCACCTAAGAAAGGGGCCCAGCGACCAAGAAAACCCTTAGTCGGTGGGTGGTTGAGAACATTACACCAGCTTCCAGTCACCCATAGGGGACTCCAGGGCCTTATCTATGTGTGTGACCCTTCAAGATGTCTGTGTTGCGGCAGGCTGGTCCTCTCCACACACATTCATCCGGATCTGCAGGGGAACATCTCAAGGTTACATATGTAACTATAGTTCCCTGAAGGGAATGAGACACAACGTCTCCCTGCCATACTCCCTTCATCCCTGCTGGCGCTCACTTCCACAGAAGCTAACATGTGAGCTTGCCCGATGCGCCTTTATGTTTCCTGGTTGCTCACGTCAAAACTCGACACATTTCTGTCCCCCAATTCAAGGTCCATGTTACACTTTGATGGTCCAGTCAGTCAGTCAGTCAGTCAGTCATGCATTCAGGTAGGCAGTCAGGTAGGCAGGCAAAGGAAGGAAGGAAGGAATATATTGTAAACTAAGTCCATATGATTTAATTTGAGCTTTTTTCCCATTTTCTAAACGCTGATTCAGATGATGCTAACCCTGAAACAACATACAGAATATGGATTCACATAATAATTAATTGCTGTTAATAGTGTTCATGGTTGACTACGTCTTGTATAAATTCTTCTGAAAATTCCTGGCATATGCACATAAACTGACAATCACCACTTATAACCTACTACTAAATATTGTAGAAACCTAATTTTCTATAGAGTTGCTTTGCAATAATTTGTATCGTAAAAAGCACTATACAAATAAACTTGAATTTAATTGAAAAAGGACACATACAGACCACATCAAATATGGTAAAAAAAACTAAAAAACAAAACACAATATTGTGTATCCATATATTTTCACTGTAATAAGTGCAAGCTCAAGGACTTGTAGTTTGTAATGTTATGGGTGCCATTTTATTTTTTTTTACTTTTTTTTTTTATTATTATTGTACGTTAAATAAGATTATTGCACTTTAAACAAGATGTATTTCTCTGAGCCTCCCAAAACTAACTTACAATCACAATTTACAACATTTACAATGTAAAATTACCACAAAATTAATGAAAATTATCGCAGCCACATATTGTTAATACAATGAAGCTATATATAGACTAGGACTGTATTTGAATGCAAATCTGATTATAAATACCTACAAAACATGGAAAATAAACACCTTTTAAAAAAGAAACATCTTGCACACACATACACAACCGAGAGAGCCCACAGAGCTTTTCTCAAAGCCAGCCAACTAAAGCAGCCATCAGCTTTTTATCAAATCCTGTCAGAGTGATGGAAGGATGCCAAGCACATCCACACAGACAGTGTGTGAGAAAGGGGACTTGCAGTTTACCACCGCCATCCTCATGCATAACAATTCAGTAATGCATTTGGAGATTTGTGAGAGTGAGTTCAGTGGAAGCAAGATGCATTCTCAGACAAGCAGATGCTTTAGAAAAATATTTTTCTTTAAAGACCATATGTCTCTGAAGAGACGGCTTATCCTTGCCAATAGATGCAAATAAAGTCATAAAAAAACAACAACAATAATAATAATAATAATAAAAATTTGCAATCAAGCTTTGCTTCTCAAGCAATGGAAATATACATTTTAAACATATTATTCTAAAAAGGTTTGATGCTTATCTTTTTCTACACCTTTTGCCATAGCAGCAGCATGTATGTTCTGCATATATACTGTATGCAAAACAGATAACATACAAACATTTTTTTTTTTTTAAGTAGGCAAATAGTCTTATTTTCCCTCTCTCTCTCGCATAAATGTATTCAATAACCCATATTTTATTATTATTATATTATTGAAAAAACATAAAATATGTATTATTTAAAATTATTTAGTAATTAAAATACTTTTACAATTAAAAATATTTAATTTATCATTATTATCTCTGCAACCACTCGCACACTTTACAACGTAACCACTATTTTGGAAGAAAACAAAGGATACTGATAATTTGCTTGCCAGTTAAGTTTATTGTCATTTCCTTTAAACCTCAGGGTACATATATGTGACTACAATTGTGCTAAAAGTGGGGAAAAAAAAGTGTCCCGCGTGTTTTTGCAAATGTTATTTTACACACATATTATTTTTTTGTGCCCATGGCAATACTGATTATATAAAAATTCATTTACATGGAGATGCTAAACGTATAGGTATCTTTTTTTTCAAAATCCCATTTTCAGGCCCCCATCACACAGTTATCATGTAAATGATTGGCCAAACACAACGGGTTAAAAACAGTGTTCTGAAAATGCCCCCTACAATACAGTGCAATGCATAAGCAATCTATATAGAGAACCAGTACAGAGGGACTGATATATCTTGCACTGACATATCTTGCAGCAAAGAAGGATTCTAAAAATGCAGCATTCATTTTTAGTAAAGTAGATTAGAGTAGAGTAGAGTAGAGTAGAGTAGTAAAGTTACATTTTCTGAATAAAAATGTCAGTGAAATCTAGCCCACACAATCCCATATGGCACACCATCATATCCCTGAACAGGCATCCTTATATCTAATGATTTATAACAGACAGATTTAATGACTTATGTAACACTGTTTTACTCAAGTCAGCAAGCACATAGAAACAGAATTATTTTAGATGTCAGCGTGAAATTATTTGTCATTATAACAACTAAATGTTGTTAGGTTTTGACATCTACAGCAAATTTATTAATAAAGAGGCTGAAATGTGTAACTTTCAAAAAAAAAAAAAAAAAAAAAAAAACCTAAGGAACCACATTATTTACTTTGACTTTTTATCGTTCCAAAAAGGCTTGTTAATCTTGCCATCTAATGTGACGAGTGTGTGTGTAGGCATGTATGTGTGTGTGTGTGTGTGTGTGAGTGGAAAGGCAGCAGCTAAACATATGCACCAGCATATTTGGAACACATTTAAAGAGAAGGAAACACAGCCTCAGGTAAAATTTGTTTCTCCCAAGCAGGGGAACCCCTGATCAGCCTCTGTCTGCCTCTCAGGCTGTTTGTAAATCTAAACCCCAGTTGTATATGTAC
Organism: Carassius gibelio; assembly: GCF_023724105.1. Classification (NCBI taxonomy): domain Eukaryota; kingdom Metazoa; phylum Chordata; class Actinopteri; order Cypriniformes; family Cyprinidae; genus Carassius; species Carassius gibelio. The sequence continues at coordinate 20,479,734 of NC_068415.1, forward strand.
CAGCAGACTGTGTCCATGAATTCACATGAGCACATTTGCATCGCAGTAGTAAATCTTACAAAGATATATTTCTGGAGCAACAAATTCACTAATAACCTGGACTACTGACAGCAACACTACCTTTATAAGATTCTAAACATTATTTATCACTGCCTCTATTTTTTTTTTTTTTTCTATGGCTCCCAATGTCTATAATCAGAATTTGCATACTCAAACTAAACAAGCTTTCCAGATTTACACCAAAGTGACAGTATGTTAATTAAGCATATGGTGCACTTTCCACAAACAGGGTTCTGGACTCGGACAGAAGAAGAAGAAGAAGAAGAAGAAGAAGAAGAAGAAGAAGAAGAAGAGCAGGGTCATAAGGTCATAGGGTCAGGGTCTCGAGAAATGTTTTAATTTATGGTTGCCATGACTGACGCCCTCGCAGAGCCCAATGCCATAAGGTTTGCCATCGTTAACATTAACTATAAAGGCAACTTTCCACAAATGTTATGAATGCTGACAAATTATATATCTTTTGAAAGGTCTATTGCAAGGGTGTCAAACTCAGTTTGTTGCAGGCCACTGTCCTGTAGAGTTTAGCTTCAATCCTAATTAAACATACCTGAAGCAGCTAATCAAGGTCTCCAGCAATAATATCTAGGCTTATGGCTGGTTCAAGAACTTTCTTTTAAACCTCAGATTGACTATATACTTTGTAAGATTAATTATCTATCTATCTATCTATCTATCTATCTATCTATCTATCTATCTATCTATCTAATGTTTTCTTGTTTAGAAACTTTTTTTAATTGGTTTAGATCACTAGAAACTTCCAGTCATGTGTTTTAGAGCTGATTGGAGATACACTCTGTGTGTACATGTGGTCTATAGGTTTAGCACCAGTATCCTCTCTCTGTTTTATAATAGACATGCTTCAGACGGAGAAGAGAGAAAATTATATATTTGGAAGTTTATGAATAATATTTTTCCTTTGTTGAATAAGATCTCTGAAAGCCAATCAGAATCCCCTTGACTTTAAAGAGTTCGAACATTCTCAAGGAAACATAATTATCCCCCTGATGTGTGATTTTAATTGCTGGATACACTAATAATAATAAAAAAGTATACACAGGCATTTGATATGTAAATAACTAGCTACATTATGCAATGTTTATCAAACATACAATATTCGTTGGATTGTCATGGCTGTCATTGTTTCAACATATGCCGGACGACTCTTAAAACAAAACTGTGGTTTAATTGGTACACTTCAGCTTTCTCTGCCTGGACACAAGACATCCAAAGATAACAGATTCCATTAGCCAGCATCAGAATCTCTAATGCAGGTGGATGAATGCTCAATGAAGACAAAAATAAATAGTCTTCTAAGAGATGCTTTTATCGGAAGAGACATACAGTACACTTATTACCAGGGTAATCTCCTGGGTTAAGATGAGGTTAAGTGTCTTGCTTAAGGGCACAATGGCAATTGCTCATAGCTTAATCTTGTTTGACCTCAAATGTTCCGGTTACCAGCCCTGAACATTAGGCTTGCACAAACATAACAGGATAATATATATATATATATAGACCATAAGTTTGGACACACCTTCTCATTCAAAGAGTTTTCAGACCCACTTTATATTAAGTGGCCTTAACTACTATGTACTTACATTTTAATTAATAATTTAGTACAATGTACTTATTGTGTACATACATGTTTTTACATTGTACTTATATAAAAAAAAAAAAACTACATGTAATTACATCTGTATTTAATTTCTGTAATTACATTTATAATTACACTGTTGACCCATACTTTACACCTTAACCCACCCTTAAACCTCCAACCCTCTCCCTAACCTTACCCCTATCCCACCTCAATAGCAGCAAAGGTGTTTTACAATACAATATGAACACAATAAGTACATTGTACTTATTTTATTATGTAAGTACATAGTAGTTAAGGCCACCTAATATAAAGTGGGACCGAGTTTTCTTTATTTTCATGACTATGAAAATTGTAGAGTCACACTGAAGGCATCAATGGCTATTTGACCAAGAAGGAGAGTGATGGGGTGCTGCGCCAGATGAGCTGCCCTCCACAGTCACCGGACCTGAACTCAATCGAGATGGTTTAGGGGTGAGTTGGACCGCAGACAGAAGGCAAAAGGGCCAACAAGTGCTAAGCATCTCTCGGGGAACTCCTTCAAGACTGTTGGAAGACGATTTCAGGTGACGACCTCTTGAAGCTCATCAAGAGAATGCCAAGAGTGTGCAAAGCAGTAATCAAAGCAAAAGGTGGCTACTTTGAAGAACCAAGAATATTACATATTTCCGGTTGTTTCACACTTTTTTGTTGTGTATATAATTCCACATGTGTTAATTCATAGTTTTGATGCCTTCATGAAAATAAAGAAAACCCTTTGAATGAGATGGTGTGTCCAAACTTTTGGTCTGTACTATATATATATATATATATATAGTATATTGTCCATATGCCTATAACTAAATTTATTTATAATTGACTGTTGAGTCAATAAGTTGGTTGCCTAAATGACTACTTCACTCATCAGTCATGCAACTGAAAATTCTGTCATCATTCATACATTTTTTTTTTCTGTGCAAAGATGAAAGTGTATGTTTTAACACTATACTTTGAGTGTATTTCTACATAAACTACTCAAGCTCACTAATCAAACAAGTCAACCTCACTAAACACCATTTAGACTCATCCCTAATTTATTTCATCCTACTGTTAAAGTGAAGGAGTGAATGGAAAATCTAATTTCTAAAAGTCACAGGAAGTCCACAGTTCGATTTTAACAAAGTTTACCACTGACTTGATGAGATCACTGAGCAGGGCAAGAAAACAAACTTCAAGAAGATTTATAGCGTGGCCATTGTCTGGTTTGTATTATAAATACAGCTCATATACAAAAGATTCAAAATGATTCAAAATAAAGTGGAATGATTTGTGGCAAACATGTTAAACCCAGCTAAATAGCTGCAATCATCCTCATAGCTCATTTGGAGAACAAACTGCCTGTAATATAATGGATGACACCTTATTTCCGAGGGCCCGTGGGAAATTATGTTCACTCTGTGTGTCTCCTGATGGGACAGGGGAGCATATGGAGAGATAGAATACAAAGGATCCAAGTTGACAAGAGATTTCTTAAGAGCCAGCTGGAAGAAACATCGTTTACATGTCATTACAAAACCTGTGAAGTAAGACCATAATCAAGGAATCTTTCCACATGTGCTTACTGAGATAGAAGAGCTGGCAAAGCCGCTAATATAAACAGGGGAAAAGAAAGTTATCTCTGCCAGGCAGTACACACACATGGACACATTTACCAGGATTCCTGTCATCCTAAAGCACAGGGTAATCTCAGTTTGTGCATAGGCACAGACACACCTAGTAAATTCAGAAGTAATTGCGATTGCCTGTAAGCTGGAATCATGCAAAATCTTGCATTCCTTAAGACGGCAAAGTGATTGGATTGCTTTCATCTCTCTCAGTATGTAAATCCACCTCATAAGTGGAATGAAGGTTGAAGTACATTTGCATTATAATTACTGTTATGATCATTATAGCGCTTTAATTAAAATATGTGGTATATTTGAATCAGTGGTTTACAGAAACTGAGTGATTTTAGCTTTCAGGCAATTATTTTTTTGGGTGACAATGTCTATCTAATTATGCACAGGATGCTGGTATTATAAACATCCAAACAAAGAAGGGGGTAAAGGGTTTATTAAATAAACAAATATATAGAAAAAAAAAATAAATGGATAAAGATTACAGATAGATAGAACAAATTGTTTATAGAACAAGCCATTATTTTTGTTTTCTTTGCACACACACACACACACACACAAAACATATTCTTGAAATGTCATAAAATTAAGATTAAACCACTGATGTCACATGGAATATTTTACTGATTTCCTTACTATGTTTCTAGGTCTTGAACATGCCAGTTGCATTGCTGCCTATGCAGGGTCAGAAAGCTCTCGGATTTCATCAAAAATATCCTAATTTGTGTTCCAAAGATGAACGAAAGTCTTGCAGGCTTGGAAAAATGAGAGTGAATAATTAATGACGGATCTTAAATTTTTGGTTTAACTGTCCACTTAAAAAACTGCTTCTTCTTAACAACTACAAGCAATTTATCAACTTATAAACCCTAAGCAGAAGAAACATTCTGAGAAAGTTACAGACTTTTCATGGAAGCCCCCTTCCACCACGAAAAAAAAAAAAAAAAAAAAAAAAAAATTCAAAGGTTATTGCTTACATAACATTTATTTTATTTTATTTTTCTCAGAATTGTGAATTTACGCCTCTAAATTTAAATTCTCTCTCTCTCTCTCTCTCTCTCTCTCTCTCTCTCTTTTTTTTTTTTTTTTTTTTTTTTTTTTTGCTCAGAACTGCATGACATAAACTCGCAATTGCGAGTTATAAGGTCCGATTCTGAGAAAAAAAAAACAAAACAAAAAAAAAAACAAGGCTGACAATTTTCTTACAATTGCAGGTTTGTCTCACAATCATTAGCATGCAACTGTGTGTTATAAACTCACAATTCAGATAATTTTTTAAAAATAATTTTATAAAATGCCTTCACCTCTGACTTGCACTGAAGTTTTGAACATCTCCTCTTTTTGATGGATCCACCATAAATTCTGTTTCTCCGCCAATCCCACAATTCCCAGTGCGAGCCTGTCGCTCAGCTTCCATAGAGAATGCATTAAAAACGGCTGCTCAGTTCCACGCCGGTGAATATGTACGGTAAGCATTTTCTTGGGAGTGATCTGTTATCATAAAAGATATGTCACGTGTCATGTTGTGCCTCAGAGTGCTTCACATGTCTGATTTATAAAGACATCAAATAAAGTTTATAATTGCCAAGGAAAGGGAACAGTACTGGTAAGCAGCAAAAATGAATGCCAGTGAAAATCATCTTTAGCGTTTTATCATCGCTCCACCGAGCAGCACTTTAATAGCACACCTCCATCAGACACAAATCTTGCAGACTGACACACTTCTCAGATATAATTCTATCGGATACTTTTCTATCACACATCCCTCCTTCCAGCAGATATAGAGCTGATTAGGTCTGATTCCCAGACAGAAAATTGGTGCAGGAATGCTCTAAGACCCCATAATTCAGGCTGATCGCATTTTCCAGTGGAGATGCTGACACCATGTTTTGTGCCTTTCCTGATTCTGTTTTGCTCTTCTTTATCCCCACTTTATACACTTTAAGCCTTTACCACTCTATTTTTTTCTTGTCCTTTCTTTTGTCTGTTGCCCCTGCCTTTTATTCTTGCTCTATACTTATTTGTGGGCATGAACTTTCCCACTGAAAGAAAAAAAAAAAAAACAATTCTTAATTAAAATGTATGACATAAACTAATAGTGTCTGACACAACTGTCTCACTTATGTTCCTGCTAGACTGATAAGTAACTGAGCAGTAATTATCCTCTTCCTTTTGAATGCTGTTCATTGTATGTGAAAAATGTTTGTGGTGAATACCATTAGCAAGATTTCACAATATGCTGTGTCAGTATTTGACACTCAGAACCTTTTGGAATTATAGGCATAACATTGGAAATGATGCCTGCTATAGATATTCAGAGCCTCTGGATCTATCCCAGTCCCTCTTACTGTGATGATTTCTTCCATCCTTTCTCTCATAGATGTCTGAACGTTCCCACACCAGTTTAATTTCAGCAGGACAGTAAACTAAAGTCCACATGCGATGCGTTCATGTGGGCTGACATCAGCAGAGTGCCCTTAATAGTGGATTAACAGTGCAGCTAAGTAAATATGGCTTTTCATTCTATGTGTTGCAGATATTCATATTCTGAGGGTATAAAGCACCTCAGAGTTCAATAAATCTTGGGCCGTCAGACGTTGAGTCACCAACTCCCTTGGTTTGATTTAAAGGTGACAGGTTTATAACCCAGCACTCCTGGCTTTGGTTTGAAGGTGTCAACCTATATACACGCACATACCTAGCCTACATGCTATACACATACACAGATGTCACTTTGTGCCCATTCAAACTGGCACATTTCTCCTCAGATTCTGCACCATACATATAAAAAAATAATAATATGGTAATTGCACATTTTATCTCACAGTCTGGACTGTTTCTTGCAATTCGAGTTTACATTTTACAATTCTATATAAACCTGTTTGAACCACTGGATTGAATTCTGAGTTTGTAATTTGAAATTATAATTTTTTTTCTTTTTTTTGCACTTAAAAAGAGTATGTGTGTATGTGTGTGTGTGTGTATATATATATATATATATATATATATATATATATATATATATATATATATATATATATAGATATATAGATATAGATAATATTCTGGATAAAGGAGCTTAACTAAAACTGTATCAGAGTGTAACAGTGTAAAGCACATTGAAGAGTGATGAATACAGAGCACCATTGAACAGAGAGCTTCATGTGTAATAAAACAAGCACATGGCTGATTTATTCGTCTGTGGAAAGTGCTTGCGCAGAATCCTGAAGAAAGCTGGTGCTGTTTTTTCTAAAATGTTGAGCAAGGGTGCCATACAACCTCTTGAAACCATTCAGTTTAGCGGTGCCAGTAAAATTATTTATGGCATACACATGATTTCATGTCTTTATTTGCGAAAGTGTAAAAATATAGTCACAGAATCCTTACAAATATATAAACAGCTAAATTAAACACAAGAAAAATGTAAAATTAAAATAAAATAAAAAACATCTCTCATTCCTGATGTTCATTCATCATAGATTCAGCTCAATGATGATAACCATGATGCAACAGTCCACTTCAGCCTTCAGTCTCAAAACTATTATCCTAATGTCCTCCAGGCCTTAGTGCAATAATGTATCTCTATAAATGGAAATATTCCTTTTTTTTTACTTTAAAAGAACATTTATGAATAAAGAATTTAGGCATAATTGTTATTTCCTGCTTCATGTACCGATATATACTTTTGTTCTGCAATGTGCTTAGAGGATGTGAGTTCAAAGGAGTCCTTAAAAAGAGACATAACAAAAAGGTGATTAGAACATTTATTTAAAAAGGTGCAATTCTATCTAGCCCTGATCAAGGTTGTTTTATCTTCCAAAGGAAAAAAAAAAAAAGAAAGAAAAAAAGAAAGAGATAGAAAAAGCTTCCCAACATTTTAGTCCTCCCTCATTGGGCTGAAACTAAAGAAAGTAAAGTTGTCTGATCTTGAAAAAGGGGGGGATCATCCATCAAAGCCTTTTCTTTTAAACTTAAAAACAACAGGGGACTTTAATGAGGTTCTGAGGTGCTCAACAGACACTAAAAATAAATAAAGAAAGCAGTTTCTCATCATGTCCTGGGGCCATGAACTAATCCAATCGCTCCTCTTGCCAAGTGACTCATATAATGACTGTAGTGACTCTCATACTTTAACCAGTCCTCTCCAAATGACTTTGAAATGTCACTGCCAGCTTTCTGTATCATACCTCGTCTGGTGTGTGTGTGAGCATGTGTGTGTGAACTCTGGTTTTACTGTTGTGAAGTGATTATAACTCCAAAGAGGGCTGTGTGCACATGGAGAGCTTCAGCACTTGAAATATCCGATCCGATCTTTCTCTCCTGTTGCTAAGCACTGGTGTGCTCTAGCACCATATGCTCAAAAAGGTTAATGATGTGTTAAAGAACTCCCTGGCTGCAATCACGTCTACTATCTTCAAATTATTCTGATTTATTGTATTATACATAGACAGTATCACAGAAACTAATGGTGTGTTGGCATTTAACTACACTGCCATTTTTACCTTCCTCAATATCAGTGTTATTCGTTTTATTACCTAAAACCGCAAATATTGTTAGTTTGTGCCTAGTCAAACATGCAGGTTATGTTGCAGAACAGGAGCTACTGTATATAAGCAGTATTGTACTTTTTTTTTTTTTTATAAATACAACGTGAATGTACTCTCTTTCAGGCCATCTAAAATGTAGATGTGTCTTCATCTGAACAGATTTGGAAATGTTTAGCATTACATCATCTACATCGATTAATCACCGGCAGTGACTGGGTGCCATCAGAATAAGCTGAAGACAGCTAATAAAAAACACAATTATCCACAAGTAAACCACATAACCCCAGTACATCAATTAATGTATTTTGAAGATATATATATATTTTCATGTTTTTAATAATCCAATACATTATTTATTTATTTATTTACTTCTCCTTACAGCTGAAAATACAATCACTCTCTGCATCATACTGTAATATTGTTTTCTCCAGAGGAAAAATAATGTTGTCTGAATCAGGAGAGAAATATGCACAAACTGTATAGCAGTTTACAGACACTGTTTACAAGTAAAAGAAAAAAAAAATTCTAAACAAATAAGTTGGTGGGTTATGATATGAGAGCTCAATAGTGTGTTGGCTATAAGCAAAGGTTCACAATTAAAATGCTTAATGTTACATTTGTTTCTTACAAACACACAGCTTTACACTTCAAAAGATTGTAATTTATAGACTGGAGTGGTGTGGATTTACTTGTGGATTATTCTAGTGTTTTCTTCATTCTGATGGCACCCATTCACTGCAGAGGATCCACTGGTGAGCAAGACGATGTAATGATAAATTTCTCCTAATCTAGTAGCCTGATGAAGAAATAACCTCTACATCTTTGATGGCCTGAGAATGAGTATTATTATTAGTATTATTATTAGTATTATTATCATTATTAATTTGGGTAAACTATTCCTTTAATGTTAAAAGTGCAGACAAAATAATTATGCCGGCTGCACTTAGATACAAAAAACTTGGATACATTATAAAAAATAAATAAATAAATAAATAAATAAATAAATAAATAAATAAATAAAAAAAAAAAATATATATATATATATATATATATATATATATATATATATATATATATATATATATATATATATATATATATATATATATATATATATATATATATACTTTGTTGCTATACTTAATTTTAAACATATTCCAAGAAAAGGACAGACATTACATACTTCTAATATGTTCAAGGTTGCTTCAAGAAATAAAAATGCTAGATCAAGCTGTGATATCTTTCAACCACATGGAAATGTATCTGAAATCTCTCTGCTGGTGAAATGAATAATGAGAAGAAGTGTCTGCATTTCGCTGCAATGTGAACATCTGCCAGTCAGAGGAGGAGACGGAGGCCACTGGTGCCCAGCTGGCTTCGCTCACCCGACTGCTCAACAGGAGGGCAAACAGAATTAGTCAAATCTGAGGCAATGCTGATGAAGAAAAACACAGATCCATTTCCAAAACAGTGGAGGGCAAATCATGGCACAACAGGGCATTGGGAGAACAAAATGTTGTTGCCTTTCATCTGGCCGATCAACCCCATCTATAACACCAACCAAACCTGCTTTTCTATCTGTTCCTGGATCTTTAGTTCAACAAGCTCAGGTTTCCTGGTCTGTCACATGCTTCAGTGATAAATAGATCCTATAAACTCGGGTTTCCCAGGAAAGAGACAAGCGGAGCTCTAATGTCTTTGCCAGGGCTTAAATGCTGGATTCAGTTCAGGGGCAGAGTGTCATGTGTTTGTTCCTGTTTAGTTCCTGATTGTCCTTATTTGGTTCTTCCTGTTCCTGTCCCCATTTACAGTAGTTCCATTAGTTCCAGGTGTTTCTCTTTATTAGTTATCCTCCTCACCTGTCTGCACCTGTCAACTGTGCTCCTCACAGTAGCGAGCTGTGACACAGAGTTCATAGAATTTTAGCCTAATCAGTGGTCATTTTGGGCCAGAAAGGTTGAGATTTTCCTACAGTTTTGGGACAAATGCACTGAACATCAGTCGTCAGAATTCCCCCTTATCCCTAAAATGCATACCTCAGTCTTTAGCGACCCGGGACATCATCCACTACCCTCTCGCTCATTTATTAAAGTTAAAAATCAATTCAGTATTCCTAATCTATTCTAAACAATATAACAAGGGAAAATAGATAGATAGATTGATAGATTGATAGAACTGAACTGGAATGAATGGCTTTACTGCAGAGCAGTTACTGTATGCAATGAAATATAAATGTCACTGTCATCTGATGGTGGATGTTGAGAATGAGCTGCCAATGATCAAAAAGTGAATTTTGAAGTCACTGAAAATGATAGTTTTGAGAATATGTTTGAGATCACAAGTATGAGCCAGTTGCTGAATGTACTGTGAAAGTGCACTCTGACGATGACAGTGATGATAAAATCATCTGCGCAAATTGAACATTTCTAAGTTTCAAAATGTAACAAAATAGGCTTTATTTTATTCTTCTGTAGCCTAATTGTTTTTAAAATATAAAGTGATGTTTTTGCTATTGCAGCAGTTAGAGATCCATCTGTGTTTGATATGTATGAGGTTGCTAAAAGCACATATATGTAATAATGATAGTAGGCTACAGTACGACAAAGAGCTTAGTGTGTTCCTCAGCGTACGTGGAAATGTATGTTTTATTGTGAATATAAAACCCGATCTCATGAAAGTGAGAATACATAGTACTTCAAATAAAAGCAAACAAAAACTCATGGTATTGATACGCAAACATTTATTTTGGCGTGTATATGCCACAAAATGGGTCGGATTATGGTTGTGGGGTAGATGCGTATCATGTACGCAAAAACTGCGTATCATATGCATGCCAACAAATTTTGCATCATATGCACACAAAAACTGTGTATTATATGCAAGTCAAATACGTGCGCATCATATGCACGCCAAAGTCCATTTGTTCATTACTTATTAATTTAACCAAATTTTAAATACGTAGGGCTAATAATACGTAGGCCTAATACTGTACATAAGTTGTGGTGTATCGTCTTTTCACCGATTGGATGTTTGCTACTGTAATGAATATGAATGAAATATTTTAACAATGGGAAATTCATGACTTTAAACAAAGAACTATTTATGTGCTTAGGATTTTGCATTGCAATTTCAGTTGTAAAAACGGTGCCATGTTAGATCATTTATTAAAATGGTACAATTTTCTATTAACGTATGGATGTATGGGAATACAATAGAATAGAAATATGAAAAATATGTTAAAAATGTTTGTAGATTAATATAAATTTAAATTCAGTGAAATGAGGCAGATGACAAAGAGATAGTAGTGAAATAGAGATTATAAAAGACATTATCATATTCAATGATCATGTTCAAAAATTTGTAAAAAAAACAAAACAAATATATATTTATATATATATATATATATATATATATATATATATATATATATATATATATATATATATATATATATATATATATATATATACACATACATATATATATATATATATATATATATATATATATATATATATATATATAAAACTTAACTTAACCATAACACAATGACAAAAAGTAATTCAATTTATTCCTTCAAAATATTTGGATGTGGTTTGAAATATTACTAATTCAAAAATAAACTCAAACAACATTAAATTCAAACTACAATATATTGCCACAGCATGGTGAATGAATGAATGAATGAATGAATGAATGAATGAATGAATGAATGAACAACAAAATCTAAAGCCAGGGTTCTGAAATGTACCGCCAACATGCAACTAATTAATATAACTCTCCTTATTTTTGCTTTCTGTTTACTAGCAACCGTGGAAATTGAAGCCATGTATGATATCACTTTTTGCACTCGTTAGAGCTGATTGTGACCTCATTAATGTTCAGTGGGTCTGCAAAACCAAAGATGACACACCTTCAGTCTATTTGAGGATTTAGAGTCAAATGCACTGATACCCATGTTTCCAAGGTGATGGTTTCTCATACTGATGTTGGGCGGCATTCTTGTTCCACGTGTTAGAACTGAAGCAAGTGTTCAGGGCTGGAAAGTGTGTCATCATCTCTGGATTTGATGTACAATAATGAGCCCATGGTCGTGGTTATATGGGCACCGCCATGCTGCTGAAACTCCCAATGAGAGAATGTGATTGTTAAGAAGATTTGTAGACTGTTGAATCACATAAATATGCCAACCGCTTCTTTAGAACCACCTAACCACCTAAGACTCCATTATAATTCCCACATTCACTCCCAATAAATTCAAAACTATTGAATCATCAAGATATTCAGAATAATTCCACCACAGACAATGTCTGGATGATGAAATATTTTAATTTTACTGAGTAAATATGCTATATGTTAAAAATGAGTGTGAAGTATTCCTTTGTGCCAAAGGAAATATTAACAGAGTCATGGTGTCAGGCAGGGCTAAGAGTGAAAAACATAAGCGTTCAGATCTTTACCATCAAGGAAAAGTGTGTGGGAAAATCGCTCATATTAAATCTTAATTTTCAGTGCAGGAACTGCTCAGAGGTGAAATCATGTTGCTGTTGTCAAGCTTTAGGAGCTGATCGTCACTTCAAAAGAATAGGTTTGAAAAAGGAAAGATTTACTTTTTGTTGTTTACGTGACTGTGTGAGCACCAGCCATTGGTTTAGACATTAAACCTTGGAATGGGAAGTGAGATTTTCTCATCTCATAGGAATAAGAGTGGCATATTTACCGTGGTGGGATTTTAGAAAAGAATAAAGCCAGCAAAAATACATTAAAAAGACAAGTCTTTCAACATCAGTTCAATTCAAATGGCTTTTCATACTTTTCATACATACATAATTCCTTGTTTTGGAACAAATCAATAGCAAATGATTCAGATATTCACCGACAGTCAGTGAATTTCTGAATGAATGAGCATTTTCAATGAATGGAAATTATGTCCAAATTCAAAGTAGTAATAAAAGTGTAGGTAACAACTAACCAGATAACCTATTACTTCCGGCATGATTCGGAGGTGTGTATACAATACATGAGTATGGTGGCTGAGAGAGCTTAATGCGCTGAAACTTAAGAGAACACATGCAAATAGATAAAAGCACCAGCAGATTAAGAAAACATCTCCATCAGTTTGATAGCATCTGTGCTGTAAATACTCACAACACAACCAAATACAAATACACATTGCAAAATACTCGCAACACAATCAAATACAAAAACACACTGCAAATGTCATGGTCCTGCCATCATGTCCTGACTTTTCTCTAGTCTAAAGGCAGGACCATGACAGACCCGTGTTTTGTGTACAAGCACATGGCCTTGTCTTTGGGCCATGTGCTTGTGTTGTCTCGTTCCCTTGCCCCGCCCCCCTTGTTATCCTAGTCTTGTCGTGATTGTCCTATCTGTGCCACCTGTCGTGTCTTGATTAGTTCCCCTATTTAGATCTCCTAGTGTGCTCTGTCTTTTGTCGGTTCATTGTTTCCTCAAACTGTTCTACTTATGTGTTCCTACCTGTCAGCTTCCTGAGATATCGTGTCCTTGTAACCCCTCAAAGAAGTCGTTGTACTACCGTGAGTGTTTGTTAGTAGTTAGTGTTCAGAGTCTTTGTTTTCCTTGTTTATTGTGTTTTGTAGAGTTATTTAGTGTCTACCCTAGTCCTTGTTTTCCCCCTCGTGGGTTTTGTTTTCCCCTTTTGCCTAATAAATCCTGTGTTCAGTAAATCCTGTCTGCACTTGAGTTCCTCCCTACCCCTCCTCACAACAGCAAAATACTCGCAACACAACCAAATACAAAAACACACCGCAAAATACTCGCAACACAACCAAATACAAAAACACACTGCAAATACTCGCTACACAACCAAATACAAAAACAAACTGCAAATACTTGCAACACAACCAAATACAAAAACACACTGCAAATATTTGCAACCAGACACAGAAACATGCTGCAAAACCAGAAGCCTTGCTTTTTGTATTGTACTGATCCGTGTAACCTGCTGTTGGTGAGTTAGTCAAGTGTGTTTATACCAAGTTGTCTGTTCAAGTCTTTACATGTCTTTACATGTCTTTCTTCATTTGTTTGGATTACATTGAATAAAAGATGCACACACAGAGACACAAACACACACACACATATAAATACATATTTCTCTCTTCATTATAATAAACTTTAAAAGAGAGACATTCTTAAAGGTCCTGCTGTTGTAAATGTTTTCTTTTTAAATCTGAGGCATCTACGTGTTGACAAGTTATGATCTTGAAACATAACTAGACATGTGCAGCATTAAATTCTTTTTGCATGTCTAGTCAAAAGCCCAAACAGAGCATTTCTCTGCCCTGCTATTAATTAGAATATATTGCTTCAAAAACACAGATGTTGTGTACACTACCTCAGGAAGGCGCAGTGAAATTCCTTTTCATTCTACACTCATAATCTGTTAAAACATCTGTGAAATGGCATCAGAAATGACACACTGCTCATGCAAATGAGCACACTGAGTGGTGGCTGCCAGCTGAATGCAATCTCGTGTCTAACCACTCCAAACATCCGCAGACCCTTCAGTTAGATGGCCCTCAATGATAACGTGGCCTTCCTTTACTCATTTACTGTTCACAAACGCAAGTCAAACTGAGTTCTAAACCCTTTAGAACGCAATGGTATCGGCCCAGGCAGAGATTTGATATTAAGTTTGATTTACTGTTCTTGAAATGTTTCTTTTTGTATTGATATTACTAAAGGATTCTCAATGTCAATAATATAAAACTATTATGATGAAAAGCATGCTTTACAGGTCAAATCAGATCGGGTTTAATGTGACATGTTACGACTTAAATGAACAAATGGATGGATGGATGAACAGATGAACGGATGAACGAACGAATGAACGAATGAATGAATGAATGAATGAATGAATGAATGAATAATAATAATTCATTACATTTATATAGCACTTTTCTAGGCACTCAAAGCCCTTACATAGTCAGGGGTATCTCCTCATCCACCACCAGTGTGCAGCATCTACCTGGATGATGCGACGGCAGCCATAGTGCACCAGAACACCCACCACACACAGCTTACTGATGGAGAGGAGACAGAGTGATGAAGCCAATCAGTGGATATGGGGATTGTTGGAGGCTATGATGGTCCAAGGCCAATGGGCGAATTTTATCCAGGATGCCGAGGTCACACCTCTACTCTTTTCAAAAGACATCCTGGGATTTTTAATGACCACAGAGAGTCAGGACCTCGGTTTAACGTCTCATCCGAAGGACGGTGCTTGTTGACAGTATAGTGTCCCCTTCACTACACTGGGGCGCTAGGACCCACACAGACCACAGGGTGAGCACCCCCTGCTGGCCTCACTAGCACCGCTTCCAGGAGCAATCTAGTTTTCTCAGAGGTCTCCCATCCAGGTTATGACCAGGCTCAGCCCTGCTTAGCTTCAGTGGGCAACATGTCTTGGGCTCCAGGGTGATATGGCTGCCAGCTGCCGAATGAATGAATGAATGAATGAATGAATGAATGAATGAATGAATGAATGAATGAATGAATGATTTAGTAGGGTATTTGTAGATGGTTTTAAAAGCAAATTTCACTATAATATTGCATACTGTATGTTGTGTGTTACCATTGTAGAGGTTTATAATTCAAAATAGAAAACACCTTAACCATTATATAACTTATATAAATCATCCTCTATTCATTATTTTTATACACAAGTTTTAATCAATCAATTAATTAATTAATGCATGCATGCACACACACACACACACACACGCACGCACACACACACACACACACACACACATACATATTTATATACACATGTACTAAATTAAAAATCAGGACATTCGTAAATAATTTCTTTATTTTTCTTAATTTTACTTTACTTTGTACAAACTTAATTAACTAATGTGGAATGTTCACTAATGTTTATTTTATTTTATTTGTACACAATCATAACCAAATGATAATGATCAGATAAATCTGTCTTTTTAGCTAAAATAAATAAAAATAAACGAGGATTTTCTCTCAGTGATCAGTGTTTTATTTTCACTCAATTAATTTCATTAAAATTATATTTTTGAGTCATTGCCTTGACATGCATTTTTTTTTACATTAAATTAACCTAATAAGTAAAAAAATTGCAACAATACTGAATGATAAGAGTATCTCTCTCTCTCTCTCTCTCTCTCTCTCTCTCTTTCTCGTTTTGGATTGGATTTTATGATATTTACACAGCTGCATGTTCCAATACCAAACACAAATAGCATGTATTTTTAATGTACTTTTGTGAACATACTGTAATCAATAAGTTACCAGAGGCTCTTTTTCAATAACAATTTCCACTGGATTTTGCTTCAAGATTTTATTGAAATTACATCTTCCCTGCTTAATAGCAACACTCCTTAGCATGCTAAATATAGAGGAAAGAGAGATAGAGTTTTAATTGAAGACCTGGCAATCATTGTTTTCATTTGGTGCCTTGCATTACAGTTGCATCAGTTGAGGTTGTCAGGTATATATGCCACCACATCTGCGGTTGTGATTTGGCAGAGGAGGAAAGGGAGAGGGTTGACCAGATGTGGCCTCTTTTTAGGTAAGTTGGAAGCGAAACTACAGAGAGTTTCAGCCATCTGTTAGAGCGAGGAGTCAGTAATCCAACCCTCTCTATTCTTTGCCTGTATCCACTCCAGCCCCCTGCTAGCTTTATGCCTTTTGTTAAAGAAAACAAAATTTAAATCCATTTCCTGCAGGATCATATGATTCCTCATGTGTGCTCATGAGAATGGGAGAGCTGATGTGGTTTGGTGGTGGTAAAGGAGAGAGAAGAGAGAGAGAATGTACAGTGTTGAAAACAGAGAAGGCGTCATGTCAGTAGATGGAGAACTTTCACTCCAGCTCCAAGGGACACAAATTGAAATATATTTCTGAAAACACTGACTGTGATTGAGTGTCAGTGCAATAAAGGAATGGGAGGACCTCATGGAAGAGACGAGATCGATTTTTCTTCTCCTTCACAATATGCCGCCAAGTTACCTTTGTCAAAGCTGAAAATCACCCAAAAATGTGGTTAACACTGAAAATATATTGAATAACATAATAAATATTAAATATTTTACTTGTATAACAGAAATAAATTATATATATATATATATATATATATATATATATATATATATATGTGTGTGTGTGTGTGTGTGTGTGTGTGTGTGTGTGTGTGTAAACTCACCTAAAGGATTATAAGGAACACCTGTTCAATTTCTCATTAATGCAATTATCTAATCAACCAATCACACGGCAGTTGCTTCAATGCATTTAGGGGTGTGGTCCTGGTCAAGACAATCTCCTGAACTCCAAACTGAATGTCAGTATGGGAAAGAAAAGGGATTTAAGCAATTTTGAGCGTGGCATGGCTGTTGGTGCCAGACGGGCCGGTCTGAGTATTTCACAATCTGCTCAGTTACTGGGATTTTCACACACAACCATTTCTAGGGTTTACAAAGTATGATGTGAAAAGGGAAAAACATCCAGTATGCGGCAGTCCTGTGGACGAAAATGCCTTGTTGATGAAATAACCACTCGTTACAACCGAGGTATGCAGAAGACCCCACCGTGTACCACTCATCTCCACTACAAATAGGAAAAAGAGGCTACAATTTGCACAAGCTCACCAAAATTGGACAGTTGAAGACTGGAAAAATGTTGCCTGGTCTGATGAGTCTCGATTTCTGTTGAGACATTCAGATGGTAGAGTCAGAATTTGGTGTAAACAGAATGAGAACATGGATCCATCATGCCTTGTTACCACTGTACAGGCTGGTGGTGGTGGTGTAATGGTGTGAAGGATGTTTTCTTGGCACACTTTAGGCCCCTTACATCGTTTAAATGCCACAGCCTACCTGAGCATTGTTTCTGACCATGTCCATCCCTTTATAACCACCATGTACCCATCCTCTGATGGCTTCTTCCAGCAGGATAATGCACCATGTCACAAAGCTTGATTCATGTGTGTGTGTGTGTGTGTGATATTGTGGTTGGAATAATTTTCAATTTTACAATTCTGTTTGGTGACACACACTTGATCTTTAATTCCATGTCCATCCCTTTTGGTGGAGGAATGGCTTTATATGCGTGTGAAAGGTTGCAGTGGACTCTGTCCAGACTACAGCAGATGTGTGAGAGGCAGCGATGCTGAGGCTGAGTCTGGCTGCTACTGAGTCAGGAGTGGGCAGAGAGAGTCAGCAGCCTTCCTGAATAATAACCAGACAACAGCTCCACATTTCACCATACAACCACTGCCAAGGACACACACACACACAGATCTATGTACAGGGCTGACCATGCTCTGGCAGCTTGCTTATTTGTAGGACACCAGAATAGAAATGGATGGGGGAAGAGCTTTGAGGAAAGAGTGAGTCTGAAACAAAGTGTCAAAGGAAAGCTTCTATCCTCAACACCAAGACTGATTGGACTAAATGACACAAAAGTGTAAAATATTATGATCTCACTTTATATTAGGTGGCCTTAAATACTATGCACTTATATTTAAGATAATAATTTGGTAAAATGCAGTTATTGTGTACATGTTTTTAGTGTATAGGCCTACTTATATTAAAAAAAAAATGCATATATGCAATTCCATCTTTAATTCAATTCTGCATTTACATTTAAACCTGTATTTACATCGTTGACCCGTCCCATGCACCTTAACCCACCCTTAAACCTACCTGTGCAATACCTGTATCCCACCTCAACAGCAGCAAAACTATTTTGCAATAGAAAAACAATAAGTACATTGCACTTATTTTTTGATGTAAGCACATAGTAGTTTAGGCCACCTAATATAAAATGGGACCAATATTACTTTGCACACAACCAAAACCACCATTTCCACCAACAGTCCACAGTGAACATTTCATAAATCTAGAATATAGAAATAAATACAATTGACATAGCCTCCATATATAAATACAATGAACAAGTAATATTCATAATTAGAATGATGAAGCCACACCAGGAAGTTAATTATAAGTTAATCTCTTGTTCTAATATTAAGGTGTTTTATCAGAAGATTAGCATTGTATAAAATGACAAAACATGTATTAATAATCATATAATAATAATAATAGATCGTTTATTATAATATATATTTTGCATTAAAAATTCTGCTCAGATTGAATACGTAAATAACATTATTTATATATATATATATATATATATATATATATATATATATATATATATATATATATATATATATATATATATATATATATATATATATATATATAAAACACTAAAAAAGTGGCAATAGTAAATAATGAGTAGCTTGTAGTTTGGCATGTTAGCATCCTCAACAGTGTTCATGGCGTAAATGTATCCGGCACAATCAATGTTCCCTTCAGTTACATTGTCACGCCTGGAGTGCAGCAGGACGCTGGGATCCTGTCTGGAATACCAATTCTTCCACTGAACTCATTGATTTTTACTCTTTGTGTATGTTACTTTGTTATTCAAATTTCCCTTCCTAATCTTTTTTTTTTCTCTCTCTCTCCATTCATCCCTTTATGTCTCTGCAGTTCAGATTAAAATGAACTTTTGATTGAGCGACAGGAGCTGCTGATAAAAGCATGTAGCTGTCCATTGAACTCTTGTTTGTGTGTTCATCTAAATATTCCAGGTCTGTGTTTCCTAAACAGCTCCATCTCTGCTTTAAGTTAATGTACATGGGATGCTCTTGCTTTAGGAATCATCTTATTTGTATGACTTTAAAAGAAATTAGATGATTTGCAGTAGCAAGGTGACATTTATCTCCTCTGCTTCCCACCAGGCCATGTAGGAAACACTTCTAGACACAAACAAAATCAAAGACCCTTTCAAGTCAGTTTATTCGGTGGCCATCTTGGGAACACACTCGGACAGATGCAAGTACAGATCCTGTCAATTATTTTTTTATTTTTTTATTCAATGCTGGATGGTCTGAGTTATTAATCAAACAGGATGGAGGAATCTGAACACCATGTGACACCACATCTGTACATAAAGTTCAGAGGTAGGTTAGATCTAAATTCACAACAATAATCCAACACACACAAAGTGGTGACAGCAAATAATGGCTGCGGTCCCGGTTAAACAATCCAAAGACAACAAGAACGGAATTAGTCTCATTTAGTTGATCCAAACTGCCTCAAGCAAAACTCTTGAGTATTTCCAAACATTCAGCGCAATTAACTGTCCAAACTATAGCAAATCCAGAGACTAGCTGTTCTTCAGTGTGGGGATCTGAGGTGGGATCTCCGCCGATCCAGTTCATTCGTAAATGCCAGTGTGATGGTAGTTACAACATATTCATAACACAGTTATAACATATACAGTACGGCGGATGTATCTATCAGGAAGTATTGCAGAATGGTAGTCATGAATTTAAATAGTATTTACACACTGATGGTATTATTATTATTTTTCTCAGTGTTTATAAAAGATGTAAATGTATGTTACTGTACATATCATAACATAACATAAAATAATAAAATAAAACTATAAACATTATATATGCATTTTTTAAACTAACTGGAATAAATAAGTAACACTTTAAGATGTAAATATATGTTACAGAGGAAGCAATCGTTATTTATGCATTTTATAGCACAACCTTATAACACACAGTATAGCAAATTTGTCAGCTGCGTTGGCAATTTGACAAAAAAATTGTTTACACATGGCGTATTTGGTTTATGAGACATGCAAGGTATTATTTGATATTTGAGTTTGGCATAGTTTTCAATACAGTTCCTATGTGGTTCATTGTTACAAGGTATTTAGAGTAAAACCACTGAAATTAATGATAATAAAAAAAAGAAGAAGAAGTAATACTAACTTAATGCACACTGCAATTTAAACTTACTAACCTAATAACTGTTATGTCCATGCAGGCTAAATGGACAATTAGAAACAATTGAAAATAAATATTAAGAATACAGTTTGTAGAATACTGTTTATTGACCCTTAGAAATGGTCAACATTGTCTTAAATAACTAGGGATTATAACTCATCTCATGATCTCTAGCTAACACTCATTAAGAGTCTTATGTGCTCATGGCAGAGCTGCAGAACAGGGTAAACACTCAGTTCGCTTCTGTTAATTAGCCAACACACTCCAGCTCAACTTGTGTTTGCACACGCCGTTTCTTTCAAGACTGAAAAGATACCTAAATCTGGAGCTGCTTACACTGAATATAGAGCGTTTTTATTTCTGCTGTTTTTGATCTTCATGCTATATCTAAATGAAAAGAGCACTGAATACTGTATATGAGGATTCTTCAATGTTATTATTGTTTGTTATTAAAAAGCATGAAATTCTGTTGTTTTTTTTAGGTAAAATCTTGAAAAGCATACACTCTATTGAAACATGCAAATTACAATTTTATTTAATTATATTTTATAAACTGTTACAAACACCTGTTCTCGTTGTGCTTGTGAGGGCAACGGGTCTTTCATCTGGGTTGAGGGGAAGTAATAAACTCTGGCAGTTCTTTCCTGCAGACCTCCTGCTGATAGGAACCCAGAGCCGATCTGTAAATCTAACTACAGTTCTGGGTCAAACTTACTGGTTTAAACCTGAAACAACGAAGCTTTTTTTCTCTCTCTCGCCGCTGAAATCATCTACAGAGTTTAACAACATTTTGCAGTGGCTACATTCACACCTGCTGAGTTCAGGCACCGGGGGAGCTGTTCTCTGTGGCCTCCGATCCAGATCGTATTTCTGCAATCTCAGGCCATCAGAACATCGGCACTCCAACGGCACATTACCTCCTGATTCAGATATTGAAGAAAAACAATACTTCAAATTTAATTAAGGTTCAGTTTTTTTTTTTGTTTTTTTTTGCAAGAGTCAGGCAAAACATAAGTACTTTAAAAAAAAAATAATTCTTGAATTAAAATAATGCATTAAAGATATGTGTTTTTGATGTTGTTATATTCTATATAATATGCACACACTTCTTTTCTGGTCATGCCTTTATAGCTATAATAATCATATTTTCTCCAAAGAGCTTTAGGAAACAATGAGTCTTGTGTAAGGTCATCATACCAAAGGTCACACTTTTCATCCTTGTGCGTCTACATACTGTACCATCATACTGGATCAGTCACTGCCCGAGGCCCTGGAGCAAACAGTGATGTATCCACATTTTCACAAAGATGGTCTCGGGAGAACGAAGTGAAGACACTGTCGGCTGTGGACTCAAAAGGTCAAGATGTGAACTTTGGAGCGCTGATAAGCATACGACAGCACTTTTGTGGGGTGGACAATGTGTGGGCGCAAGAAAAATGTGCCTTTGAAAACTTCACTATGAAGAATTCCAGCTTAACTTCAAATAAACACAATGTATGGCATGTTAAATCTTCTCTTTGGCACGGAAATATGAGTTATTAGTAGCTCTGTTTAATAGAAAACAACCATATTGCAGACTTTATTAATCGTGGATTGGGTAACTGTAAAGTAGAATCCCAGACTGTCCATAATTCACCTTGAATTCTGTCTTTTATCATGTTACCTAAATGCACTCTAACACCATCATTTAAAAGAGGGGCCTCTTTCTATAAAATTCATATTTGCTTTAGATGAAAATATGCAACGCTGTGTTATGAATCTTCAAGGCCACGTTAGATGTACAACAGTGTAATATTTCACTGCCAAGACGTGTTCCATTTTGCTCATTTTTCCCATGAAGGTAGAACTGACTACAGTACATCAAACAGTCTAGCTCACATTTGCCGGGAAATTCCCCTGACAATCAGGAAGCAGGTGTGAATCACCGGAGATCAGCGATGAACGCTTTACAAACTTGCAGTTTGGAGCACTGATTAGTGCAGTATTTTCCAACTAGCAGCAACAAACCGATGGAAAATAGGTCGCGACTCAAAGTCCAACCATTACTACTACTACTACTATTTGATAAATTAATACGCCTCTTGAGACTGTGCATTACTGTGACTTTGCCATGGTTAAAGGGGCATTGTTTGGCACAATGAAACAGAGTTAAATGATCACATAAAGTCTAAAAGCAATAGCAATCTATAGGTCATCATCTATCTAGTATGTTCCTAAATCACGGTTGAGTGGTGTGTCATAAATTACAAGTTACTGGCTAATATTAACAAATAATTAAATAAATCTGTACCAACCTGATTGAGTAGAAAATATGTCCCAGGCAGACTGTCAGTCTTTATATTAATGGTGTTGATCTTTCAGTGACCGCTGCAGGTTATATCACTATGCCAGTAGGTGGCGACAAGAGACTGCGTTATGAGTGAGTCATTGAATCAGTCATTCAAAGTTCGTGTTGATAACCACTGATTCATTCCGGAACAAAACAACTCACTGTCTTTAGAAATGAGTCATTAGGGCCAGTTAAAACAGGACACATGGCAGTGGAACGGAGGGGGAAATACAAGTTCTAGAGACACTTTTTTAGTTCTAGACTGAACTTTTTTCTACGTAGCTTGAGCTTTGCATTTTTAAAACACTGTGTCATGTGTGGGACAAAGGTGCGGGACACAACAGTCATTTATGTCCTTCCATCATATCTTTACATGGAAAAAACTGTTAAACATCAGCAAAACGGAATGAAGGGGGAAAAGCATTCTGTGTCAGTGGCCCCTTACTGTACTGCAACAACTCTGCCATGGCTTTGTTTGGGACTATTTTTGTTAGTGGAGCAAAAACAAACATCAATATTGCCTCTAAAATGTAAGTTACTCAATATTAACTTTTTTGTTTACTGTACTGTTGCATAAACACAATATCACACACTATTGCTGCTTCCTTCTTATTAAGAAATGGTCAAAGTTGCTGTTGCTAGTTCTAACCTGGCATTACACAGAATAAAGAATAGATAGTTGTGGCCATGAATTAAGAGATCTACAACTTTCTACAAATTAACTACCTGTTTTAGAAACGTAAGTTACACTTAAATACACTAAGTGTATAGCTTGTACATATACTATCTGTAGATATACTATCTGTGTTTTGAGAGGTTCCTGTTCCTGAAACACAGGATGTAATGTTTCAGTCTTTACCTGGAATTGAAACATGAGGTGCTTTTCAGTGGTGCATGAACAGACATTCACAAAATGCAGCAGTCATAGCGGAGTGTTTAGTCACCGCTGGTGGCAGACAGGCCCTGATATAGACATACCTTTGTGACTCATTGCTCATGTATGCGATCATACGATGATGGTGTTGGGGAAAAGAAGAGTTTGCCTGTCTCCTGTCTAAAAAAACAAAAAAACATCTAATCCCCAACAGCATATATACCACACAAGATACTTTGTTTTAGCCAAACTCTTAGTTAGCATTGCATGTTCACAAATACGGTGTTAAAAATGCTAGAAGGAAATGGTGCTATAAATGGAACATGAATATATGAATATAGTAACTAAAGTTGTAACACTTTATTTTAAGGACCAATATTAACTAGTTTGCTTACTAGCATGCATATTATTAGCATGTAGGCAATTTATTAGTACTTACAAAGCATGTATCAGTGTCTTACTCTACATGACCATATTTTAAATCCCTGAAGTCACATTGTTTTGACATCTATTTTATTTTATTAAACTAGTCCATTTGAATGAATAAAAAAATGAATGAATGAATGAATGAATGAGTGTGTGAGTGAGTGAGTGAGTGAGTGAGGTACAAGGTTACAAGGTAACTACATGGGGTAGAGTTAGGTTTAGGGGTAGTTTCAGGGTTAGTACCTAGTTATTACATAGTTATTGTATTTACTATAATAAGTACATAGTATGTACACAGGGAACAGAACTGTAAAATAAAGTGCTACCAAGTTTTCTTTAAGAGGGGTAGGGTTAAGACAGTAAGTGCAGTATAAAAACATTATGCCTATAGAATACCCCAATAAGTGTATAATTGAGTGAATGAATGAGCAAGTGATTGAGCAAATGAATGGATGATTGAATGAATGTTCAGTGATTTGTTTAAATTAATGTTGTAATGTTAAAAAGGCATTCTTTTTTTTTTTTTTTTTTTTATACAGGAGGGATTTGAACCTTTGTCACCATAGTGTTTCATAGTGTGAGCAGCACCAGCAAAATATGTGTTATTTTCCAGTCCAAAAACACCAGCCACATTTTTAAAAATACACTAAAGTCAAAATATTCCTCTAAATGAAGACTGCATGTGCCTCCCGTTTTACTAAATCATCTGTATATAACACAATCATTGATTCTGTTTTATTAATGAATGTTTGAAAACAGAGAGCTCTGATGTTGATGCCTAGCCATGATAATTGTCATAGAATACATTCCCGCTTCCTGCACATATAGACAGCACTGGATTTGTCAGAATTAAAGGCCACCTCCTGTAGCCCTGACTCAAAAGCTCCATTCCATCACAAGAAAAATAAAGGCTGAGTCAAAGGTGGGTTCAGTTATTGTAATCATTGGCACGGATGTTGTGTGGTTGCTAGGGATGACGCGGGCGAGTCGAACCACAGAGCATCAAAGTCCTGCCAATAATCACAAAACACAAGCCCTCAGAAAAGAGCCAAGCTGATATTTTAAAAAAGATTCCTTACAGCACTCATACCTAGAGTATAAATTTCAAATCAGATACAAACCGCTATTTATTTGGAACATCTGTGCATTTATTTGCTATATAGTATATGTTAGCCACATGCCATCCACAATATGGTTTGGTCGATGTAAAATAAGAAGCTGGCAACAATATCACTGTACAAAGTCAAAACAATAATTAAATACAGATAAAAATTCAAGTGTACTTGAGTCCCAAGTAGATTTGTCGAAACAAATACTTGAATCAAAATTAGACTCACAAAATGAACTACACATTGCAAGTCTATAAACATTTGAAACTGTCTCCTGTGGAGGATACTGTATATATTAGGGGAAAAATTGTTACCAGCCCTACCTTCTCAATATCTGGCAGGGCATTTATACCGCAGCTCTGCAGTCTTTCAGATGGCCGCTGTAAATCCCTCCTCTCTCGTGTGTCTGAGTGCTTTTGGGAAGACAGAAATTGTAGTGTAAATCCATCCTTTCCTTATTTACATTAGCATGTGAAAGGTCCGGTAGCAATTTGGCTGGCAAATGTTCCTGAGCTCACAGTACATTAATACAGGAGGGACACTGGTTTGGCATGAGCATTTATAAAGACTAGGACATTGGTTTTGAGATACCTACTTCATTTTACCTTATGAATCAGCAGAACCGTATTTCAAAAGCAATATTTCTGGTCTCTTGATGATACATAATATAATATATACATATATCAGGGTTTAGCAGGGATGTCATGCCATTTCAACTCTGGAAATGTCTGCAGGTAAACCGAATATGTTTCCTTTGAAGAAAATTAAAGCATTTAGAGGCATGTTGACTAGTGAATTATTTTTAATAGCACAGTAAAATGAAACCAAACAAAGTAGAATTAAGTTCAGTATGTTTATTTTTACAGAACACAACTGTTACATTACAGTAACCTTTTTTTAAATGACAAATTGTATTTAAATAATTTAAACAGGTTTAACAAATGTAAACAATATATATAACATGATTTTAGAAGTAGAAATTATGTCATATGTTTCAGGGAAAATTTATATAAATTATTATTATTATTATTATTATTATTTTTACATGTCAAGATTTCTATAAATATATCTCATGAATGTGTGTCAAATATTTGCTGAGTTTCAGTTCATTTAGTGATGTGTTTCAAACAGCGCGGAGAATGAGACATCTAAAAGCACAACCTGTTTATTTTCTTTATTTTACAAAAGCACCAAGTTTTGTTGATATTGTGTGTGTACACGATTAATTAAAAGTAGACCCTTTGAAGATGTAAACGATGTATTGCTTTTATATGAACGATCAAATATGACAGAGCATTTTAAGTTATTTTTGCTGTTATCATTCAAATCTGCAAGAGGGATTGTCTGCTCCACCGTCGACCACCGGAGGTTAAAGGACTGTTTTTTTTTTTTTTTTTTGGACTTTTCCTGAATCCTTTATTTATTTATTTTTTTCAATTCATTAGAAGAGAATAATTAACCAGGATCAGGGACATGCAGGTTCTGGCTTACACTGCCATTTGATGAAATAATGTTGAAGCTGAGTGAAATAAAGTAGGACACAGAAAGAGACAGCAAAAACAAATTGAGATTTAAAATAAACCAGTGAGATTTCACTTCAGGATTTTAGAAAATCCACAAAATATGGATCGATGACACAGAATCAAACAAGCCTCAGCGGGAGTCATAACGGGTTTCCACATTGTCAAGTAAACTTGAGTATCAGTTTTCATACCGAATTAAGACTGAATAAAGAATTTAAACCTAATGAATCATGATGTCAAGGATAAAATCTGTGGTTCATATTCCTCTGTGATTTAAGGTTTCATGTGATATTCATGACAGTGTAAAACATTTGGATCAAAATAATCAAGTTATATGCTTGTGGAGTTCATATTTGATTTCTGTGTTTACATTGACTGACTGCGTATGAAGGGAAGATGAAAGTGGGCCATTTTTGGCGCAACCACTATAGTGTCTGTAACAGCAATCAGAACTCTCAGAAAATTATAATAGATGTGTGATTGCCTTCTATTGTCACAAATCCCAAACATGCAATTACAAAAGGTTATTTTATTTGACCAAATATACGTCATCATAACTGCAAACCTGCCAGTACATTTCAAATAATATAAAATCATTAAACATTATTGCCATAGCAACAACAATTCCCCATCAGAAAAACACAGATGGGAAACATCTGTGATAGATACCGATTACTGATATTTCATATGTTAAATAAATGATCCATTGTTGACATTGTAGAAAGATTTAGCCCATTAGTAGAGAATAGAGCAATCCATATGTATTTAGTATGGATTCACCGTCCACAAATCTGACAGTCCTGGAATTTAGGCTTCCAGCCAAGTGAAGCAAAATGTCTCCGTTCTTATAGTCTCAGAGTTTCAGCCAGTACGCCAGCGGACCGCACACAGTTTGTTCTCTCACTGTCTGATACATACAGCGTTACACAAAAACTTGGAAGGCAATTTTGAAAAATGCAAGTTCCAATTAGTTTGCACAACAACAATAATGCTTGTAGGAATTAAGGAGTGCATAATTTGTCTGTTATGGCATATGTACGTGTGTATGTATGTTTGTTAAAATTTTATCTCAATCATTTTTGGTATAAACAATTTCAGTATAAGCCAAATCTAATAATAATAATAATAATAACCATCATCATCATTATGGTCAAGCAAAAGCATTCAAATAAATATTTCAATTGCGGGATGCTTTGCTTTGTCTTTATTGCAGATGAATGCATATGCTAAACCGAGACAGTTGATGATGGTTTCAGCCATGCATCTACTTCCAGATCTCTTATGTTGCAATTGCTACTGTGAAGGCTGCAATGACGCCTCCCTCTTTATTCCTGTTTCCACTTTGCATGCTTTATTTCTCATCTTGTGACACGATTGGCAGTCTGCATAATTAAAGAAACAATCCAGAAACCGGCGGTGTGACCACAGCAGATTGCGGGGACACCATATTGTGTTATCTTTGTGTCTGAGATGATTTATGCTGTCCTTCCATCTCGCCTGTCTCTCGCTGCACGTGTGAAGAGACGCTCGCAGTCTCCTAACCAACTTCCAGAGTATCTTTGCCAAATGTGAATCTCACACTGAGTCTACCAGGATGAGCTTCACCATACCAGATGTCAGAGCGAAAGCAAACACTGGGAACTTTCGATATTTCATCAGAACATGAAGGATGAGCTGATGACGGAAAAGAGCTGAAGACAATGGTTGAAATGAATCATCAAATGTTTTTGTTTTTGTTTGTTTCTTCCTTTTGGTCTTCAGTCTTTATGAACAGATAAATGGATTATATTAAATTTAAAATCAAATATCGAATTAAGTCGGCAATCTTCTATATTGCATATTTAAGCACAACTAATTCACTACCTATTTTCTTTGTCAAATTATATTATTTCATGTTTTTCATTTTACATCCATTTTTGCTTATACAATGACGTTCAAAATTTTAGGGTTGCTCCTCAAGCCTGTATTTATTTGTGAAATTTATTTGTATTCATACCAGTTGTGATGCAAATGTGATTTTTCAGCAGTTATCTAAGTTGCACACATACCGTTATTATGAAAATGTATAATAAATATTTAATTTAATTTAATAATTCATATTTAATAATGTATTATACAAATTATTATATTTAACATTTATAGTAATTAAGATTTACAAACTGGACTAAACAACGTATAAGTAGTTATCTAAGTTTTACTATATAATAAATAAATTAAGTTTTTGACGATTTTTACCTTCGTGGCAAAAACAGAAATAGTTTTAATTATATATTTTATTTGAATAATTTTCCCATTCTCACAAAGGACTTGCTCTCAATTCAACCTGCACCACTCGTAACATGAAAGAGAATAAAAGACTAGTATTTCCAACTTTTTTTTTTCCCCTCCCTGAGTTATAACCTTTTATGATGAGTTGATGCTGGCAAAGCCGCTTTTAGCAAAACAAGCACCATCAGACAGAACAAATAGACAGGCGTAGCTTTCGCTTCAGGAATTTTCTGTGAATATATATTCAGCTCATTTCTCATGTGGATCCTCAAAGAAGGTCGGACAGACTTACCTCATCTGCTAAATATTGTTTCTCCCGTCATCCGCGCAGAAATCTCAATTGAAATTCACCCTTAGTGTTTGAAAAACACGTGTCTGCTTTGGTGTGTATGTGTGTCTACACAAAGCCATAAATTACTGTTTTTGTGGTTGCATGTTGCTAAGGCCCGGAGGAATTATGGACATTAGCCAGTTAAAATACAGATGTCTGACCAGCACCAACAGTGTAATTCCATTCAGCTGTAATTTATATTTCGACCTCGTCGGCAGACCTGCCATTCCCGGTTCAGACGGGAAATCAAAGCTGACTGGTACTTAATGAGAAAAGTGAAACAGTTAACTTTTATGAGACTCACAAAAAAGTCGCAAAACTTTCGCTATAACACAAGAGCCTTTAGGTAATCATGGTCCGCGGTAAAGTGCTCTGGCATTTAAAAGTGAAATAATGAACTTCTCATCTCCATCCTGTGTGAGTGACGCGAGAACAAAGAACAGCGGCCAATTAAATGCTCTCCTTTACCACGCGGGTCAAATTCCAGCATTGCTAGGTGTGAAGACTTAAATGACTGTGTAATTCCTAACTCGTCAAATCCTCTGTATGAAAGCAATATGTCTCGGCCCTGAAGTTAAGACAAATCAATATTATGCTTTGCTGGTTCCTGTGGTATTGCACTTGCAGTTGTAGAGACTTTTCTGAGCTTTGTCTAAGCCATGAGGTACCGCATTTAGAGGTGATATTTGACAACATAGGTTTCTGAGGCTTTGTGTGCTGTATTCTAACTGCCAAAAGGTATGAACAACAAAACCTAATATATATACAGTAAAAAGAAAAAAAACAAAAAAACACTGTGACAGCCTCTTTGAGCTTCTGAGTAAAATAATGATTGGGGAATTATTGTAACTTTATTTCTCATTATTGGGACTTGAGTCAATATCATTAGTTTTTTTTATGTTAATTGCTACTTTATTTCTTGTAATTGCATTTGTATCTTACAGCTGGGGCTATTCTCTTATAATTACAACTTACTTTTTTTTTACTTTCTTGAAACTGTAAGCTGCATCTCACAATCACAAAAGTATTCATAATTTTACTTTTATATCTTACACTCAAGACTTTATTCTTTTAAAAATTTTGACTTTTCTTGTAATTATTATTATTATTTTTTATTATTATTAATTTTTTGGCAATTGCTACATTATTTCTAGGAATTGTGAGTTTATGTCTCACAATCAATTTTTTTTTCTTTTAACTATGAGTTTATTTCTCAGTTGTGACTTTATTTTTTTTTTTGTACTTGCAACTATATCATATTTCAACAATGCAACTATACTTTATGTATTGTATTTATGAGTTTATTAATCAATCATTATTTTATATCTTATATTTGCTACTTTGTATTTGCAACTTTATTTCTTGTAATTGCAAGTTTATATCTTTCAATCACAACTTTATTTCTTGCAATTATGAGTTTATTTCCAACTCATGATTTGATTTATTGTACTTGCAACTGCATCGTACAACTGTGACTTTCTTAAAATTGTTTTTTTTTTTCATTACAACATTTCTAGTTACTACTTTATGTCTTGTAATTGTGAATTTATTTCTAATTTGCATATGTATTTCTAATTGCTACTTTATTTCTTGTAATTGTGAGTTTATATCTTACAATCACATCTTTATTTCTTGTGATTATGAGTTTATTTCTAAATCATGATTTTATTTCTTGTACTTGCAACTACATCTTTTAATTTTGACTGTTTCTTAAAATTGTGACTTTAATTACAATTTTATTTCTGGCAATTGCTACCTTATTTGTAATTGTGAATTGCAATTGTGAGTTTATATCTCTTTATAACTGTATTTCTTCTAATAACAACTATATCTTATACAATTTACATAATTACCTGATTACTTGTACTGTAATTGTCACTTTACATTACATTATTCCTCACATCTTATTGATTTTTTTTTCATCTTTATTTAGAGCATTATACTGTATAGTAGAGAGGAAGCAAGGGACAGAGATAAGGGAACTGAATGGAAAAGGACCACAAGCTAGGACTTGAACTCGGTTAACCTGAAACAAAACTGTGCCTCAAGGCTAATACACAATGCGACTCTATAAACTTAATCTCAAAATATTCTGATTTAGTGTAACAATGAAGTATAAACCAAAGCATCACTTTAGCAATCTTAGCATATAACATCAGGTGTTCTATTAATGATATTTAAAAATAAAATAAGCTAATAAAATATTGTATTACTATGATTTACTATGGCTATAGACACCAAACACAAGATTTATAATAACATAATTCACAAAGTACACTGTACCATAAATACAAGTGCCGGAAACACACGGAAATATAAGTTATTGAAGAATTGTTAAAAGATAATTTGTCAGTTCCCTTGTGAGGTATACAATATAAAAACTGTCATGAGGTAATCCTAACATTTCTCGGTTTATTCATTTCATAAATAGGATGTTCCTTGTAAACAATAGAAAGGATGCAGCCTCACCCGTTTTCACTTTAAATATATCGCTGCCACGCCACAAGCATACGGCCAGTTGTCAAAATCCTTAAACTATTTTAGCAAATCGCAGGAAACTGTAGGCATATCACAAACAAAACAATGGCTTTTACACAAAGCAACTAATATGTTACTTTTCGATGGCATGATGTGGGAAGAGGAAGGACAATAATTATTTTCTTTGAAATTAATCAGAATATGTCAGTGAAGGTGAAGCAGAATGGACAGTCTTTCACTGAGCGTCTGATGCATTGCACACACAGAAATGATTAGAGCTGGTTAAATCAGTCAGTTCAACAGGGATTGTATCAGTCTGCCAGGAAACAAGGTCATTTTTACAAGGTATGTCAGTTAACTGTAATACTGAGCTCAAACTAAGAAAGTTGAAAAAAGTTTGCAAGGTTACAGGCAACAACTATTTAGATTGAAACAAGATTTTTACTAACAGAGATAACACTTGTTATAGTATCCTTGTAACACATTGAATTTACTTACTACAGTAATACAAGTATAAATTATGCATAACTATAAACCTGATTAAATCAAATATTAAATCAAACCATAATCTTAACCCCATAGCAAAATAAGAACATAGTGTTATTACCCAGTAATTAATTGTATAATTACACTGTAACAAGGACACTTTAAAATAAAGGATTACACTTTATTTTAAAGTGTCCTTGTTACAGTGTAATTATTAGTGATATTAATGTGATCTTAAAGGCTACAAGTACAAGTACAGGTTACTGCTAAGGTTTGACTTAGGGCTACTACTAATTGTGCATGTAATTGTGTATAATTTATAGTTATTAGAATAAAGTAAATGTAACGTAACAAGGACACCTTGAAATAACTTTGTTGCCAAATAATAATAATAATAATAATAATAATAATAATAATAATAATAATAATAATAAACTGAATTGCATTTATTATTATTATTATTATTATTATTATTATTATTATTATTATTATTATTATTATTATTATTATTATTAACCATGAAAACCCACCCAAAAAAATAAATAAAAATATTTCCCAAACAAACCTGCCCCTAACTAATGCGTAAAAGCTGAATAAAGTCTGTGTTCACTTTATTTGTAAATCAGGTGATTCTCGACCAGAATTAGCCAATTTGTACCAGACGTTATGCCATTATTCTGGTTACTCAAGACTATATGGATAAAGTAACAAAGACAAGGGAAGACTTTAGTGCTTCCAGATTGTATTTTCAGAAACATTACAGAGAAAGAGGGAGAGAATTTATTTCACACATTACCAGGTGGGGAATGAATGTAAATATCTGCCTGTTTTATATTGATCAGGCAGCCACTCCAGCCGCTGAAAGCCAAAACCTGGAGATAATCAGAACCTTCTGATGCTAAAATCAAGAAGTGCTGAGCAGAGTGTCCCACATTTAAGGCCTGCGCTCCAGTCATGGCAACCATGACTACATCTGAGAAACTGCTAACTTTAATAAGGTGGACTATCAAACTTGTTCCTTCTCCCATAAAAGAAAATATTAGTGTACGTTTTGGGGAGGGGTAAAGATTCACATGCCAGTTTTTTCCACCAGCAGCATTGCCAGTTTTTAGTTTCAGAGGTTTGGAGAGAATTAGAAACAAATGTGGTGTCTTTGAAACAGCACTTCTGATGTATCACTCGCAAGAATCTCTGTTGGCTCGAATAAAAGCAAAAAAAAATATATAGAAAATCCCATCCCTTAAACTGACAACACCCTCCTGAACGCAACAAGCTCATCAAAAACAAACATGAGCATTTGCCGTATTGCTTTCACAGAAAACACATGCGAGCGAGTCGTTCCATGTTTGGGTCTCGCACACATGCAGAGGTAGCTGAGTCAGCTCGGTTATGAACTTTGGGTGATTATTCGCAGCCAGTGACGCATCAGAAGCGGTATTTTCAATGACATCACTGGCGTGAAGCGTGTGATGTGTGCCGGTGTTTGGGTTATTGGGGTCTGTTGCAGATGTCTGGGTGTCAAATCCTCAATGTGTTCGGCTTTCTCACTTCCACAGTGGAAATTCTCACGCACAGATGGAAATACATCTGAAAACAAACACTTGTCATAGACTGCTCTCATGTAATAGATTTCGTTTTCAAGTCTGGTTTTCTTTAACATATTATAAGTAATTAAAGCTTAATTAACAAGTTATTGACATAGACAATTCTGAATTAGCTGCATAATAATTAGATAATGTTTTACAATAATATTGTGTTAACATTAGTTAACATTATAACATGCATTAATGAAATTTAAGAATATATTATTATTCAGTTAATACATTTAATTTAATGAGGTATAAAATAATATTGATGTATACATCTCCAAATAAAATAAAAAAAAATATAGAGAAATTAACATTAGTAAACGTTAATAACAACATTTACAACATTGCCATTAATACATTCTGTACAATTAGTGTTAAACTAGTTGTTAGTTCAAACCATAAATTAATAATAATAATAATAGTAATGATAACATTAATACTAAGATTAATAATAATAACTATCATCATCATCATCATCATCATCATCTCATCATGAATATACTTAATGAAAAGCCAAAAAAGCCAAAAAGCCTAATCCAAAATTGATGGTTTCTGCAAAAGTATTAATCAGCAGAACTATTTTCAACACTGACAAAAAACAAGACATATTTCCTGATCTCCAAAACCAGCAAATTATAATAATTTAAGAGCATACTGTAGAGAGAGAGAGAGAAAAAAAAAATGGAGTAATGGCTACTGAAAAATCAGCTTTACACTGACAAAAATTACATTTATATATATATATATATATATATATATATATATATATATATATATATATATATATATATATATATATATATATATATATATATATATATATAATTTAAATATATATGAAAAATTCAAATTTTGAATATACAATTTCAACTAATGATTATGTATTATATTTACAATTAAATTCCAGTGTTATTACTGATCAACATTATAAAATGCTGCAAGATTTAAAGTGCCATAATGCTAAATAATTTTTGTATTTTTTTTTTTTTTCTCTGCGAGACACTTGGTCTTCATTAACCCAAATCAGTCAGCTTACAGTGTGAAGGTCAAAGACTCTCATGCGATGATTTGAGAATGCTGAAGATCACTGAAGACGATTCTAGAGCTCTCAGACGGAGCTGCAGGTATCACACTGTTTTATTAAAGAACACGAAGTCAAGAGAGACTTGTATAATCAAGTAACTGTATTGGGACAACTAGCGAGTAACACATGGCACATAAGCGGTACATGAGAAACACCTCGTCCTGTGGACCTTACCTAGTAATTGCTTTTGTCACCCTTAGCTGGGTGAAATTTGCCTTGGACCGAATTCAAGAGAGCAAACGCCGTCTATTGTTTCAACAGTATTTGAAATTAAAGCTGTGATAAATTCTCAGATTGCATGTCTGTGTGACATGGAACTAGATGGATTTTTCCATGCACTGTATACAGGAAACAAGTTCCCATGTGAATTGTCTCTGTGGTGCATCACTGTATCAGACAGATAGTCGTATAGACAATACTAGACTAAATATACAGTAACACAATCAAACAGTGAATAAACAGGACATAAACACATAAACATTTTCATCTGGATTCACATGTCAGCAGATCAGCATTAAAAAAAGAACAGAAAAGAAACAAGCTAATACAATAGACATTGTCTTTAAAGGTGAATTCTGGTCATCCTCCACTCATGGTTTTCAATGCGCTGACGCCTGCCAGGAAAGCAGCTTTGTTCCTGTTCTGTCTTAGTGTTTTATTCCAACTTCCTTTTTTGAAGCAGCTGAGAGGGAGAAATGTTTCTGGCGTGTCTTAAATGGATGTGATTTACAGCTGAACTTGAAAAAAAAACTAATAAACAGCAGTCAGCTTTCACTCCATTAGTCCCATATGCTTTCCTTTTGTCATTTTAGGTTAGTTTGAATTAAATGAATCATTTCTGGTGCAGTAATGTTTAGCCGAGGTACACTGCCATTCAAAAGTTTGGTATCAGCAAGACTTTCTTAAAGAAGTATATTTTGCTCAACAAAGCTGAATTTATTTGATCAAAAATAGAGAGAGAGAAAGAAAGGTGATATTGTGAAATACAACTACAGGGAATATATTTTAAGTTAACAAGAACAACATTTATTTGAAATAACATTAATTTTTTGTAAAGTTATATCACTTTTGATCAATTTAATGAATCCTTACTAAATAAAAACATGAATTTCTGTCAATAGATAAATAAATATATCAATAAAAGTACATAACATACTCTGTAAAGCAACAATACAAAAAACAATATTTCATTATTTACCAATTCCAAACCTGCATGACTTTCTTCTATGGAACACAAAAGCAGATTTTAGACAGAATGACAGCCTTAGTATCCATTCACTTTTTTTCTGCATTTTTTTCCCTTTCTTCATACAGTGACAGTGACTGAGGCTGTCTTTCATTCTGCTTAACATCTTTTATGTTCCACAGAAGAAAGTAAGTCATAGTGGAATGACATGAGGGTGAGCAAGTGATGAAAGAACTTCCACGTCTGGGTGAAATATGCTTTTATGAGGGTAATATGTTTTGAATATATATTAGAGCTGCATTTTATCTGGCACACAAACAAATTATGCTTTTTGTTAAAGAATGAACATTCTCCACTGGTGACATCAAACATGAAAAGATGATTTTACGTTAAATCAAAATGAAAGAAAACAACCGGGGTGCAGTTCTCAAAAGCATTATTAGCCAACTATGGCCATTTTTTTTTTTTTTTTTTCAGTATAGTACAAGAAATCCATGACAGTCACAAACAACATTGCAAGGTTGTGTGGTTGGAACTATAGCTCTCAAATTGTATTTAGAAGCACAGATTCTTGTTAGTATGATGTGGAAAAAATGCAACAAAGTTACAGATTGCCATTAGATTGTTTCGAAAGAAAATTAAAAGCAGATTTAAATGAACCAATTCACATACACTATAATGACAGCTTGCAATTATTTGCATCTGACTGGCTGTTCCTGTTCATTATGCTTTATTTTTATTTTATATTATTTTTGGGGGGTGGGGGTGGGGTGGACTCAGCAACTTCGTGTTTAATTCATGGAGATTCATTCAGTCAGCACTTAACCAGAAATATGATAAAGATAAACACAGTGTTTAAGGTTTGTTAAGTACGTATTTTAAAGGAATAGTTTGCCTAAATAAAAAAATACAAATAATAAAAATAATAATAATGGTCATTTGCAGTGAATGGGTGCAGTCAGAATGAGAGTCCAAACAGCTGATAAAGCACAACACAATAATCCATACGCTCCATTCCATTAATTAATGTCTTTTTGAGCAAAAATCTAAACATTATTATCTTCTAACCATTGCTTCCAGCTTAAACATCCACGGCACCCATTCACTGCAGAGGATGTACAGCAATGCTAAATTTCCCCAAGTCTGTTTTGATAAAGAAACAAACTCATCTACATCTTGGATGAACTGAGGGTGAACTTTAAGTGAGTTTTTGCAAATAATTTAGCATTTCACTTTAATATTCATGGTGTCATGTTTATGTTTGATACAACATTCTGAGTGGGAGCTCTGACTGGACTGCTAATGTGTTAGATCTGTGAAGATGAATATGCTGTGTGTGTTTGTTCTCTATACGAGCTGAGGCTTTGTGGCAGGTGATTGCAGTACGTGTTATTTCTGACATAGAACATAATAACATGGAAGATGTTAAGGGTTTGCTCTGTGCTCTAGAACATATTGGGTTTGTGTTGTCATAGTTATAAGAGGAAATTGAAATAGGTTATAGTGTATATATATATAGCAACAACAATCCATTGTCAATGATGTAAAGACATGTTTTGAAACACATGAAGCATATCACTTTACAAGAAGACCCACTTGCCATAGAATCAAGAAAATTCCTAGTCAGAAATGTCATGATACAGCTATTGAGGTTGAGGCCATACGTTAAATCTTGATATTAAGAGAAGTCAATTACGTATAAACTGCTGTTTTCTAAACATTTGAACAAAGTTTGACATGCAGTGTTTGTGACCTTGTTAACTCCAGAGCAAAGTCGATCAGAAACTGTAGCATGTTATAATCAGGCTTTGTACAGGACAGCCCGACTGCAGCGCTCATTAGTCTGTTCTTGTGAGCCCACCAAGCAGAGGAGGAACACACAAGGGCTGCGTGTCTGCAAGGGTGTTGAACCATTTTTTTTTTTTTTTTTTTGGCATCTCATTTAAAGGTTTTATAAGACTTATTTTAGGGCACCATTAACTCTAAAGCAAAGGAGGGCAGAAATTACAGCAGGGTTTAATTAGTCATTTCATGTTAGTGTATAAACATAAATTAATTAAATAAAGATTGTGTGTTTAAACAGCAACAGTTTTACAGGAGGCAAAATTACAAAAGGAAATATTGATAGCTTTTTTCATATCTATTTTATATTTAAGTTTATAAATTACATATTGTTTAGCTATTTTAGAATGTAATTTAAAACACAATGCATTTATTGATTTATTCCTGTAATGGCAAAACTGAGATTTATTTATTTATTTATTTGGTTGGTTGATTTGCTTGCTCTAAACATAATGGTAATATTTTAAACAATATGAAAACACACAAAATACTAATAAGCATAATGAAAATCTGGATTATTCGATATGAATTGCTTTTTAACATATAGCTTTAAATCAAAATGATAGTAAAATTAGATTATGAATGAATGAATCAATAAACTATGAATAAATCAGTCTGTCAATCAGTCAGCTAAACGTCCTCGCTAATTCCCCAGATACGCAAAATACCAAATGAGTCTCAGTGATTTAGACAGAGGACAACTGTGAATGTAAGTGTCTGGAAAAGACCAATGGATTTCAAAGATAACTGAAACTTTATTAAAAATGTGTGTGTGTGTGTGCTTGTTCATGCTACATTGCGGGAATGTCCAATGTCTCATGACCAATTCGTACGTATTTTACGAGGTGGCTTATTCGTACGAATTTGTACCACCTCACTCGTATGATTTTATACGACCCCAGTGACGGTTAGGTTTAGGGGCGGGGTTAGGTGTAGGTCAATCGTACAAAATCATACGAATTGTGCAACTTGTAAAATACGTACGATTTGGCAACAATCGAATGAATTTGTACGAGTGTGGTCGTACGAATTCGTACGAATAAGCCACCTTGTGAAAAATGTACAAATTGCCGTGAGATCGGGTTGGAATGTCTGCACAAGCATAGCAAAACCTGACTTTTTTGACATTGTGGGCATCGACCTGCAGTCCACACAAGGAAGAAAAAAAAAGGATTAAAAATATTAAATTATGTTTATCTGAAAGTGTAACAGTGCAAACATGTTTTCTGTAAGGTGAAGGTTTAGGGTTGGGTTACTGGATAGAACATATCATTTGGTCAGTATAAAAGTAATAGAAGTCTACGGAAAGTCCCCACAATTCACAGAAACAAACACTTTAACCCTTTTTTTGTGCTACATAGTTAAAGGGGAAAAAAAGACAAGATGGCTGTGGTGTTGCCTGTTAATCCAAAAGGTGGAGAAACTTAATTTATAGATGAATTTTGAATTTATATATCCCCAAATGGAAAGTATTTTTGCAGCATACACTCACACAGACATTTACATTAGGCATTTATAAATATATAAGCAATTATTTAATAATGACAAATTAAAATAACCAGTCTAACTGACCATCAGTAACCACTAGAGGAAGAAGAATATAAAAACTTGATTGCTTGGAGAATGAATGGTTATTTTAACCTGTTTTTCGATCATCTTGGAACACAATACCGTCAACCTAATGGTAACAATTCAGGTCGATGGTATATATTCATGGGCATGACTAGATGACACTGGAAACAGTCCTGAACTTTTCTAGCACCTTCTGGAGCAGCTGTTCCATCTGCGGATGACAGCTTCCATATAGACAGTTCAGAGAGTCTGTGTCTGACTCACATAAACCAGACACCAAACTGCCAGCATCCTCTTGGTGACCTGAAGGAAGTCTTCTCTTTAGCTGAAAGAAATAGGCACCTGCCTTTCGTTTAGCTTAAAAACAGAAATAAAGTTAGACTAACTCAGACACCCGATGAGCTCATCAGCTCAGAATGGGGTAACGGTCTCAAGCTGGAACTTAATTGTGTTGCTGGAAAGGTTCATGGGGCCAGAAGGTGCCACTGGGTTTTGGAAGCAGACAACAATGTGTCTGGACCAAGTGCTTTGCTATTCCTCAAAGACTAGATTCTTATTCCTCTCAACTTCCTCTTTCATAGTGTCTCCGAGCCCGGGCTTTACAATCATTCCTGGTGGGGTTATTATATCATGATGCATTACTTGGCCATCGCCAGGTTAGTCTCGGAGAAGACATCTCTGTACTGCTCAATGGATTGTTTTATTTCCTGTTGTTGGTAGGAAGACAGCTGTTCCTCGGGGTGGATGTCCACACTTGTGTCTCGTCCTGTGCTGATACTGGCATGATCTGTGTATGTATATATATATATATATATATATATATATATATATATATATATATATATATATATATATATATATATATATATATTTTTTTTTTTTTTTTTTTTTTTTTTACAAAAATTACAAACCATAAAACACATACAATAGATACAAAATAAATATTAAATAAGCTTGTTTTTTCTAATACAGTAGTTTTAACATGTATACATTTATTTAACATATTTTGTTAATTGATTAACATTAATGAGACTGACTGGCTGCTGTCCCTTTAAGACTGAACTTTTTAATTGACCAAAAAAAAAAAAAAAAAGAAAATAAAAAAAACAAGGTAACATTTCCATTGGTAATTTAGTTGCACATGTGCAATGCAGCTTAGCTCAATGATTCACTGACACAGGTCACAGGAGCTTGTTCATCCACACAGCACATTGTTGAGAAAGAGACAAACCCATGCGAGTGGGCTGTCGTGTAATTGAGTAAATGATGGCTCTTTGGATAATTAAGTTGGCCGCAGTGATCTTTTGTACCTCAGAATGGTCTTGAAACATCTAAAACAAACCATACATTCTCATTGAAACTGTGTGGAGTTTATTGCCTTTATTCCTTTATTGTTTATTGCTGAATGTGCTTGGTCATTAAACTGACAACTGCAAACAATTTGGGAGCTTGGGACAAAATAAATATTTTAAAGAACTGACAATGTTTACAGCGTCTCCAGAGCTGACTCAATCTTGACCTGAGGCGTCTCTGTTTATTCATAAGTTGAATATGTCACGTTGGATGCTTGGATTTGGTTGTTAAGTTTCTACCCTGAAAACTTAATGAAATGTCGATGCTGTGAACATGTTTCCTAATCTATAAAACTTTGTCCAAATGACGCAGCAACATCTTGCCTAATAGCTGGTATGAGTGTTTAAGCGAAGTGATTATCATGACAATTAATTCAGATTTTCCCATATCAGTACCTCAATACTCTACCGCAATAATCTACACAGAACAGAACCCAAACCCCAAATTCAGTTACAACTAGATAAATCATCTGGATTCAATCAGATTGAATATGTGATGTGTGAAACCTAACACAGAAATCTCTCTCTCTCTTTCTCTCTCCACTCAACCCCAACTCAACTATTATACTGATTATACAATCATAACCATAAAATTGTCATTAGTAAAATATATATAAAAAATATTATTAATTTCATTTTATATATATATATATATATATATATATATATATATATATATATATATATATACAGTATATATATATATATATATATATATATATATATATATATATATATATATATATATATATATATATATATATATAGGCAAACATAAATACATATAATGTATGTAACCTAACTCATTATAACACTTTAGCTATTATGTTGTGTTATCTTTATTTGGGGATCAAATGGCTCCAAGTGAATTTTATTCGGTGGGAAAGGGGACAAAATGGTTATTTTGAAGTTGAAAGTTGCTTACCCTTGTTTCAAGCTATTAGAAATCTTTGTGTTTTGTTTTGTTTTAAAGGGGTCATATGATGTGGATAAAAATAAACATTTTGAAATATTTGCATTTTTTAAGCTATTCTATGGTTTTTGGCATCTTTGTGTTTTGTTTTGAAATATATCAAACAACAACAACAAAAAAGGGGGGCATCTATCTAAGAACCCCAATAAGCTTGAGCTATAAGAGAGTAACATCTAAATAATGTTACTAAATAAAAAAATATATATTTTTCTTTCTTTTTCTATTTCATGTAATTATTCAGAACAGCAGGCCTGAGGTCATAACAGGTATTGATTTACTCTCTTCACCTATTAGATAGGTAATGTTTCCCAGAGAATGCGCTTTCCCCATAATTCCCTGTCCTGCAGGCTGGTGCTAATGACACAAAGGGCTGCACACTAATCATCCTCTCCTTATACCATGACCTTTCTAACACAACAAGCCACCACTGCACTTGAGTGAATAACACATATTACAAGGATATATATATAAAGGTACGTAGTACTAGATGGAAAGAGCTCTTGTTCAACTCACAGCAATAAGACAAGTTATACACATCCATGCAATTATAGGTTGACATCAGTATTTAAAGCCTTGAATAGAGATTTTCCTCAGGTAATGCAGAATGATTCCATGTCTCTCTACAGTTTGAAAAACTGATGAATAAGATATGAACTGCCAACTAGCTACAGTGTTATCAAATGCATTGCAATATAAAAAAAAAACATTTTATTTTTTAAAGATGTCATAATGCTGCCTATGTTGTCATTGCAATTATTTGTCTTTTATCTCAATGTGAGTAAAGCAGCTTACATAATTGATTTCCAATAGTAAAACATCATATTTAATAAACCTCTTATTTTTTCAGCCCCAGGGCTTCTTCCTTCTGAAATGCTATGAAATTATGAAATGCTTGCTGTCTTTGGCAGATTTTCTCTGAAATCTCTGAAATCTCCAATTTCTGGCTCAAAAAAAAAAAAAAAAAAAAAAAAAAAAAACAGATATGGCAACACAATACAATTTGTATTGAATTTATCTGACAGAAAATTGTGTCAAATGAATGATTGGTCCATCCGCTCTTAAATGTTGTCTAACAGATATCCCAGATGGTTTCATCAAGCATTTCAATGTTGGTTCGAATGCCTCCGCTGTCACATCAGACACTGTTTGTTTGCAGCAGTGCTGTTTCTCTTATAGTCTTCCCATGACTGATGCTTGCCTTGATGTATAGGCCGGAGTGAATTGTCTCTTCCAATCATGCGCCAGACTTTAGTTCTTGTTTGTTTTTATGCAGTGCTGGAATGGATTTAATATGACACTGTGGGAAATGAGGCATTACATGGTTTCTGCTAGAGAACTCTTGAATCATGTAGGTGATGTTGAACTTTTAATAATTGCTCATTAGAGCATTAAATATGGACAAGTGCAAAGTTTATGGAATTAATGAACGCAATATGTAAGCCACTAAAATATATGGTCACTTATCACAGCATGTAAATAAACATACTGTAGGGTTCATTACCATATGTCACCCACTGTGTATTTCAACAAACATATTGCAACATTACATTACAATATAGGCACTTATGGATCAAATAAACTATTGTAAATAGCATTTTTCACACTCTCGTTAACTTAATTAACTGGTCCACTAACAAGGACAACATGTTTCGAAGGAAAGTAAATGAATTATGTATCCTAAACATTCTATGCTTCTTGCATAAATAACTGAAATGACACACAGCTTACATTTTGTAATAATAAATACAAATAATTTTGAATAATTGTAAAAATAAATGAATACATACATACAACAAAAGTCAAATTACATAAATAAATTAATAAATAAACCATGACCTCCCTAACTAACTAACTGATATATATATATATATAACAGTGTATCTATATATAGATACACTGTTAGAAATGTCTGTAAATTCAACAGTATTTAACTGTAAAATGAACTGTATTTTACTGTAGGACAGTTATACAGCATATTACTGTATTTTAAAGTTACATTTTGGGGAATACCCTCTTGGCGACACTAAATTACAGTATTTTTTGGTTTTACTACAAATAAAACCAAAAAACCATGGTTACTGTAGTTAAACCATGGTTACCACAAATTAACCATGGTTTTGCTATATTAACCATAGTTTAACCATGGTATTTGTAGTAAATCTGTGGTTTTACAAATGGCAGTCAATACGCCAAAAAACCATGGGTTACTACAGTTTTACTATAATAAAACCATGGTTCTTTTTCGTAAGGGAAGTTTTATTTCCCACTTGGAGAAAGAAGAAAACAAGACACACAGATGCGAAAAGAACCAGTCAGATGCAATGGTGGGTA
Source organism: Carassius gibelio (assembly GCF_023724105.1). Taxonomy (NCBI): domain Eukaryota; kingdom Metazoa; phylum Chordata; class Actinopteri; order Cypriniformes; family Cyprinidae; genus Carassius; species Carassius gibelio. The sequence goes on from NC_068415.1 coordinate 20,524,229, forward strand.
CAAATATTACTTCTTTTACTTTAAATATATTATATCTTTGGTTTAACTAAAACAAAAATATAAATAAAAAAACGCTGCCACTGAACGGCGCGCAGTCACCTCACATTTATGCTCAATATGCTGTGAAGAGAGCTAGAGAGAGTTGTGGTGACACTGTGCAAACATTCATATTTCTTTCCTTTCTTTCCCTTTTCTGAACGTTTCACCGTCAAAATATGGACATTAACGGGTCTCTGCCTTGGGTTTGACCCCACTCCAGGAGCTGGTGAGTGTTCATGTGAACTGTTAGCCGAACAACAAAGCTTTCGTGGATTTAGCTTAAAGTCAGTCGGATTTTTTCCCGCTATTATCGCTTGCTGTTAACTGATTACCCCATATAAATGCACGTCATGCTTGTAGTGCTAGAGTAAAACCCGCAATGTCCGTGTCGTGTGCAAACACTGGCGTCTCTGTGGAGATATTATACGCCTTTATTAATCATGCCAAAGGGCATAAAAACACGGCGAATTTAAGGTTTTCGTGTGCAGTTCCTGAATGCTCATACACTTTCCAAAGCCTCTCCGCCCCTCAGTCTCACATTTAACGTTACCGCAAACACATAAAGTTAAGGAAACTAAACAACCAAGAGAAAAATATGTCTACTTCAAATGTAACATTTGTTCTGTACATCAGCATCGGGAGAATAACATAATCTCGTTCGCGAAAATGCGCCACAAATGGCACAGAACATAATGGAAATGTTTTCAGGGGACCCCAGTAAGTGACAAATCCGACTGTGTACATCCAATGCGCGATCAACGGCTGTCCGAATTCATTCACAGCTTCAAGTGAACCGTATTAGTGGACTAATGTAGAAATGAGTGAATGAGTGTTAAGGGGGCGATTTCGGATTTAGGCAACTTAATGTCCTCATTATTTTAACCTGGGATGTTCTCGTGACAAAGCAGCATGGTGTCTATCAGCTTAATAGCTGTACTTAGGACATAAATGTCTTATTTTTGCTGTTAACATAACTGTTGCAAATAAATACATTTTATACAAAAAAAGTTTTTGTAATATGCTTTATTTATCTGTGTGTGTCTCAACTTTAAAAGTAGCTGTTTCATCTTTGGATCCTACATTACCTTACATTTCTTACCTATGAAACTTATTTAAACATAACATTACAATTTTTTTTTACAATGTTACTAATGTATAGATTAATATCTCACCCTCATGTTCTTTTTACATTTTTTTATATTGTATATAAAGTTGTATGTCATAAATATGTAATCTCTGTATTTTTTGCAAGAAAATAAAAGTAGACGTTGAGTACTAAACATGCTCCATCCGGGTTCGTCACATATTGGGTCCCCTGGAAATATTTCCGTTGTGTTCTGTGCCATTTGCAGTGCATTTCTGTATTTGGTTGTGTTGTGAGTATTTGGTTGTTTTGTTAGACATTTTTCACATCAAATGATCTAACTTTTTTTTCTGTTATGTAAAGGTTAAATGTTAACCCTGACAACAGCAAGTGCTCCTCAAAGTTCCACGTCATCAAAAGAAGTGGGAAGATGGTGCAAAGGAAGAACTCTGGTCTGAACCCTCATGTATCCTCCTTCATTAAAGGGATAGTTCACCCAAAAAATTAATTCACCCATTAATAACTCACCCTCATGTCGTTCCAAACCCGTGAGACCTCCATTTATCTCCTCTGTCCCTCCATTGAAGCTGTGTGTTCGGTCTGCTGTCCATGTCCAGAAAGGTAAGAAACACATCATCAAAGTAGTCCATGTGACATCAGAGGGTCAGTTAGAATTTTTTGAAGCATCGAAAATACGTTTTGGTCCAAAAATAGCAAAGACTACGACTTTATTCAGCATTGTCTTCTCTTCCGTGTCTGTTGTGAGAGAGAGTTCAAAACAAAGCAGTTTGTGATATCTTGTTCGCGAACGAATCACTCCATGTAATTGGATCCTTTTGAACCAGTTCACCAAATCGAACTGAATCATTTTAAACGGTTCGCATCTCCAATACGCATTAATCCACAAATTACTTAAACTGTTAACTTTTTTTAATGTGGCTGACACTTCTGAGTTCAAACAAACCAATATCCCGGAGTAATTCATTTACTCAAAAAGTACACTGACTGAACTGCTGTGAGGAGAGAACTGAAGATGAACACCGAGCTGAGCCAGATAACGAACAAAATACTGACTCGTTCACGAGTCAGCCACATTAAAAAAGTTAACAGCTTAAGTAATTTGTGAATTAATGCGTATTGGAGACGCGAACAGTATAAAACGATTCAGTTTGATTTGGTGAACTGGTTCAAAAAGATCCGGTTACATCGAATGATTCATGAACTGGATATCACAAACTGCTTTGTTTTGAACTGTCTCACAACAGACCCGGAAGAGAAGACAATGCTGAATAAAGTCGTAGTTTTTGCTATTTTTGGACCAAAATGTATTTTCGACGCTTCAAAAAATTCTAACCGACCCTGTGATGTCACATGGACTACTTTGATGATGGAACTCTGAGAGCTCTCGGACTAAATCTAAAATATCTTAAACTGTGTTCTGAAGATAAACGGAAGTCTCACGGGTTTGGAACGACATGAGGGTAAGTTATTAATGACCTAATTCAGATTTTTGGGGGAACTATCCCTTTAAGGAGTTTCTGGATTTCAGCTGGCAAAACTATAAGCTACTAAGAGCAAATACATTCTACACAGGAGTTTTCTGAATTTGTAAATTTTTAAGATTGTTCTTATGACTGAATCTGTTCATGTCTGTTGTTTTAAAATGCTCTTAATATGAAACTTTTATGTATAAATGAAATGTATTCAAGTTTTTGGAAAACTGAAAGTACAATCTGCAAGAATATTAAAATGTTATTTCAAGTATTACAATTTAACTGTTAAACAAATAAAAGAAGTTAAACAGTCTTTTGTTTCTTTTTATAGTTTTTACTACTGAGACATGAGACCTGTTGAAATACAATAATTTGTAAAGTTTTACAATACATAAAAGTGAACCAATTACAGTAAATTTCACAGTGTAAAGTAATATTTTATTGTATTAAAATATATAAAAGGAGAAAAAAACATAATTGTGTTTTACAGTAAAATACATTTACAGCAAGTTAAATGGTACTGTAAATATGAATACAGTATTTTTACTGTAAGTTTAATTTACAGTAAGTTACTGGCAAACTGCTGCCAGTAAGTTACTGTAATTTCTACAGGAAATTTTTTACAGTGTAGATAGATAGATAGATAGATAGATAGATAGATAGATAGATAGATAGATAGATAGATAGATAGATAGATAGATAGATAGATAGATAGATAATTTATTTAATAATTTTTAATAGCAATTAAAATAGGCAATGTGCTACTGAGATTTTGGACACCTAAACAGAAACGGGTAAGAATCTGTGTTGCATTAAAGTTCCAGATGGTTCAAAGTGCAAGCGTAACACATCTGAGATCTGCTGTTTTCCCTGAAGCCTGACGTCTCTGGAGTTTAGTCTCTCAGCTCCTCACGCACTCCTATTGCCTTCTCACTTAGAATAAGCTGAGACTGGGATACACAAGGGCCGGTGTAAAGGAGACAGAGTGACAGAATATTACTGGAACTGCTCATACTGTATGTCAGGCCGGATGAGATGTCACTGTTCTGCCAGCAGAATCTGTCTAATCCAAACCTCTTCCCTCATATGCAAAAAATAAAAATAAAAAAACATAAAATAAAACAATGTTGTTTGAACAAAAACTCAATATCAAATGAGATATTTTGTATGGGAAAAATAAAATGAATAAAACCAGATATTTACATATACACTTAAGAAAAAAAGGGAACAAAAAAACTTGTATTTCTTTACTGTCATACATTAAATCAGAGTAAATGTTTTCTGTTTTAGATCGATAAAAATTAACTTATTTTTTGCATTTGTTAAATGTCAGAATTTAGCGAGGGAGAATTTTTTTTTTTTTTTTTAATCACTTCCATCAAACTCAGAAGTATACATACACTTCCTTAGTATTTGGTAGAATTGTCCCAAAACTGTTTCACTTGGGACAAACGTTTTTGGTATCCTTCCACAAGCCTTCTACAATAGTTTGCTGGAATTTTGGCCCACTCCTCTTGACAGAACTGGTGCAACTGGGTCAGGTTTGTTGGCCTTTTTGCTCAAACTCTCCTTTTTCAGTGCTGCACACATATTTTCTATAGGATTGACATCAGGGCTTTGGGATGGCCACTCCAATACCTTGACTTTGTTGTCCTTGAGCCACTTTGTAACTGATTTAGAGGTAATTGTCCATTTGGAAGTCCAATTTGCACCCAAGCTTTAACTTCCTGGATGATGTCTTCAGATGCTGCTTCAATATATCCACAAAATTTTCTTTTCTCATGATGCTATCTATTTTGTGAAGTGCACCAGTCCCTTCAGCAGCAAAGCAGCCCCACAACATTAAACTACCACCCCATACTTCACAGTTGGGATGGAGTTCTGAGGCTTCAAACCTTCACCCTTTTTCCTCCAAATATACTGTTTATCATTATGGCAGAACAGTTCAATTTTTGTTTCGTCAGACCACAGGACAAGTCTACATAAATTAAGATTTTTGTCCCCATGTGCAGTTGCAAACTGTAGTCTGGCTTTTTTATGGTGGTTTTAAAGTAATGGCTTTCTCCTCCCAGAGTAACCTACAGCTCATGGTGGTACAGGACTCGTTTTACGGGGGATAATGACACTCTCTTACCAGTTTCGGCAAGCATCTTCACAAGGTCTTTTGCTGTTGTCCTGGGGTTGATTCGCACATTTCACACTAAAAAAGTTCCTCTCTGGGATTAAGAATTCATCTCCTTCCTGAGCGGTAAAATTATTATTATTTTTTTCTTTTATTTTCTTTTTTTATGTAATTATTATTATTTTTTCAAATATATGTGTGTGTGTGTGTGTGTGTGTGTGTGTGTGTGTGTGTGTGTGTGTGTGTGTGTGTGTGTGTGAATTAAAATGAGCCTAGCCTAGCAGCTTCACCAATGCTGAATGAGCAAGCCAGCACTGAAGATTTGAGTCACGAAACTCAGTAACGAAATCTGAACAAACAATATCCCTTTATGGACTCTTGTTCACCAAATGAACCTTTTCATTGGCCTCATACTTTCCACATGAAAAGATTTGTTTGATAGAACTGGACACTGGAAATCTTTCTTAATGAGCTGTGTTCATTTTGGAATCGTCTCAAGGACATAGATTCTTACAAGTCTGCACAGAAGGGCCATTTCTTATTTCTTATCTGCAATTGACTGTCTATCATTTAGAAGTACTTTTGTAGTACATTAGTTATGTCCTTACATCTGGACACTGTATTGTTTTGGGCTCTTAGGTCTATATATATATATATATATATATATATATATATATATATATATATATATATATATATATATATATATATATAGACAAATTTTGTCCTTGGTTTTCTTTCCATTTGCATGTAAGAGCTTTTTGACGTTTGAACTGTTCAAGACGGTGATCCTTGGACCAACTGCAGTCGAAATCAACTCAAAGAAAGAAATAGCAAGGAACCAAATATAAACATATATGCATGTTTCAAACAGCGTATCTCTAATATATATATATATATAATATATATAATTTAGAAAGGCCTCTGTGTATTCCTCTTTAAACTGAATTTAAGTCAAGCCCATGAGAAGCAGCCAGATTTAACATGTTATACATTATCCAGTTATACCCCTCATCTTGTTTTGATTACATGGCTTTCCTAAAATGTTCCATATCCAGAGATGGCTAATGCAAGAAAACAGTCTCTAAAACATCCATTTTTCTTGTCCTGCTTAGTCATGCTACAATTTTCTTCATAACCAATGGAAAACTTTAAAATATGCAGAAAATAAAACCCACATTTCCATATTGAAATATGGATGTGCGGGTATGGCACAGATCAAACAAAACAATCATCCTAGCCCTTAAATTGATCTGAGGTTAATGATCCTGCAACATTATACTGATTCCCAGAATTCCAGCCAAATAAACAACTGTTTCATTAAATTGTATTATAAATTATTATGCTGCGAGCTGATATTATCATTTAAAATCAGAAGATAAATGAAATCAGTTGATGGATATATGTAGGGAGCTTCTTCTTACACAACTGGATAATGATTCCATGAGAGGAACTAAGGTCAGTTACCAAACAACAAGTGATCCAGCTCACAATTCAAATATGGTTTCTGTTTAAATAACATGAGTTGATTTGAGGGAAACAAGTCAATTTTATAGATTCAATTTCCATCTCAGTGGAATCTGTCTTGCTGTGATTAGTATGAAACTCTACGCTGCATCTCGAAGGGAGGACATTTTGAGAATGACCACCGGAGAATTGCAGTGACAGAAATTAGACATTTCAAAGAGGAACTGCTCTACTGGATGAGTGAATGTCTAATTCACTCCATTACTATTGACTGCATCTTGGAAGGTTTTTATATTGGGTTTAATGCACATGTCTTCTTCCCACTGTCCATCAACAGGTTGTTGGAGCAAGTGCAAAATGCAGTTCTGACTGAAAATGTCTAATAAAGTGAGGTGATGTGTGTTCAGTTGCCAGATATCCTTTTCTGTGAACCATATAATGGTTTTGGCTGGTCAAGATCTGCTGCACACACTGTCGCATCAGAGCAATATGACATGCAATATGATATGCTGCTTATACGTGAATAGGAATACATAAATCAGATCCAGACAGGTGGAGCTGGGGGAGGTGGAGGGTTTCATAGGAATTGTGATAGCTTCAGGCCAAGCATACAGTGAACACTGAACAAGACAATTCAAATGTTGGCCAAACAGTCTCATTGTCAATTAGGTCAATTAGATTGTGCCATGAAATAATGTTATTGCTAGCAGACTGCATGTAAAAGGCCTACCAGCATATGCCATCTAAAGTTTCATGACTGAACTAGAATTGTTATTCATGAGGTTTTTCCAATGTTTTTTTAGACATAAAAACAGTTGTTTAAATGAAAAGAATGCGTATCTGTTGCATGGCAACAGTATGAGAGCATATTATACCTAGGATTACTTGGGATTAATTGCAGCAAAAAGAAAAAAAAAAGTTTGCAAAATATATGATAGTGTACTGTGTGTGTGTGTGTGTGTGTGTGTGTGTGTATGTATGTATATATATATATATATATATATATATATATATATATATATATATATATATATATATATATATATACATATACACACACAAGCACATGCATGTATAGAAAAATATGGTTCGTTTACATATTACAAACCCGATTCCAAAAACGTTGGGACAATGTACAAATTGTGAGTAAAAAATTATGTAACAATTTACAAATCTCATATACTTATAGTTTATTCACAATAGAATATAGATAACATACCAAATGTTGAAAGTGACACATGCCAAATATTGGCTCATTTTGGATTTCATGAGAGCTATACATTCCAAAAAAAGTAGGGACAGGTAGCAATAAGAGGATGAAAAAGTTAAATGTACATATAAGGAACAGCTGGAAATTTTCAACTTATCAGGTCAATTGGCAACATGATTGGGTATAAAAAGAGTCTCTAGAGTGGCACTGTCTCTCAGAAGTCAAGATGGGCAGAGGATCACCAATTCCCCCAATGCTGAAAAATTGCAAAGAGTTTGAAGATATCACCATCTACAGTGCATAATATCATCCAAAGATTCTGGGAATCTGGAACAATCTCTGTGTTTAAGGGTCAAGGCCGGAAAACCATACTGGATTAATGTGATCTTTGTGGTGATATATTGTGGCCCTTAGACATCATTGCATCACATAGAGGAATGCTACTGTAATGGAAATTACAACATGGGCTCAGGAATACTTCCAGAACATTGTCGACGTGCTATTCGCCGTTGCCGGCTAAAACTCTATAGGTCAAAAAAGAAGCCATATCTAAACATGATCCAGAAGCGCAGGCGTTTTTCTCTGGGCCAAGGCTCATTTAAAATGGACTGTGCTAAAGAGGAAAACTGTTCTGTAGTCAGACAAATCAAAATTTGAAGTTTTTTTTTTTTTGGAAAACTCGGATGCCATGTCATCCGGACAAAGGACAAGGGCAACCCAAGTATCAGTGCTCAGTTCAGAAGCCTGCATCTCTGATGGTATGGGGTTGCATGAGTGCGTGTGGCATGGGCAGCTTACACATCTGGAAAGGCACCATCAATGCTGAAAGGTATATCCAAGTTCTAGAACAACATATGATCCCATCCAGACGTCGTCTCTTTCTGGGAAGACTTTGCTTTTTCCAACATGACAATGCCAGCCCACATATTCAAACAAAACCCTGGCCTGGTCCTCTCTCGTCCTTCACTGTCATTGCTCCTCTTTTATATCCTTCCGATCTCCTCCATGGGACACGCGACCAGTGAGTGGAGCAGGTGTTGTTAATTTCCCAGTCACTCCACTGGCCTCGCTCCGTTCCCACGGTTCTCGGCCCCACCCCACTCGTCACAAATATAATAATATAATGTGTGTGGACTTATATATACATAATAAATAAACCGTACCTATATTATGTAAGCAAAAACTTTTATTTTATCATTTGCCTTTTATAGCAAATGCTATAATATATTGTATATACTGTTTGCCAATTTATTTATTTATTTAACCGTTTTGTCTAATCATTTAGATCAAATATATTAAACTAAAGAAGACTGAGAATATGAGCTTCTGTGCACAACAACAATATATATATACACACACACACACACACACACACACACACACACACACACACACACACACATATATATATATATATATATATATATATATATATATATATATGACACATTATATTAATATATATTATAATTTTGATTATACTATTATACTTCCTTCTCGTTCATGCTTTGTTTTCAGTCTTGTTGTTTTTTCTTTTGATTATTTCAAGTGACTCTGATCTGGAAAATCTGATTCTTTCTAGTAAATTGTTTTACTAAAATTTCATGAAGTCCTTAAAATAATTTCCTTTAAAATGTATTATTTCTTTGGAGCCAAAAGTATACACTGTATAAAGACCCCTTTTTTCAGTATGTTCTAAAGATTACTTATAGCATGCACAGTTTCAAACTAACCTGAATGACAGTATGTCAGCACATTGAACCAATTTAGCCCATTTTTAATTTAATATAAATGATTAAATATAAATCTAACGTTTACAGTTTAAATGCTACAGTGTTCTGCTTTTGAAAATAAGTATATGATTCAGTAATAATAATTTGTAAAAAAAGTAGCAGTCAGTAATGTCATTTTTCATTCCTTCTGACAGGGCATCAGTTCCAGCACACGCACCAGTAGCATTACAGCGGAAGGGGACTATCTGTGAATATTTCAGCAGAATACAGCCTGAGGCGTCTTTTCAATGATTTTCTCTGTGGGAAAAGCAGCGGACTCATCAGGCCCAGCAGCATTTGGCATTTGCAAAGATAAGAGCATTATGTCAGTGTTTAGTCGGACATTAATCAGGCCTCTTATCGGTCACATGGGAAAGAGGCTCTCCAAACTGTTGTGATGGACAGGCCTTTACAGCAAAGGCAAAGACAATGCTTGCTATGTTTCTCTTATTGTCAGAAAAATGAATCACAACACCTGTCAATGAAATGTGGGGCCAGTGAATGAGTATATCTGCAGAAAAGGCTGTGTGCAGCTATTGTTAGGGATCCCAGGATAGCAGGGATGTGGACTGGAGTAATACAGATTCAACACACTGCTCTGTACAGCACAGATTCTGCAGTAAGCACACCGTTCTCAGCACGCGTCACAGTCCTCCATGACCCCTGTCTCTCAGGACATCATTTGAGAATTAACGCAAATATTCATGTATTTATTCAAAGGTCAAACTTGCTTTTCACTATACAAACTCAGGACAGACATTATCAACACAACTATCATATTCAAGAGAGAATACTGAATTCCAGCCAAATATAGAAATTGAAATTAATGTCCTATTACTGAGGACCTAAATAACAACACTCCACACAGATGCCTGAGTGGTGTCTTTGTCCATATAGAGTTATGACATCATTTTTGTCATATCTCAAAATCATTCACATTTTAAATGATTTCAATACTCTGTATTACTCTGTAACATAAATAAATGCACTTATGGTAGCCACAGTTCACATTAGAACACCTAATACTTGCTAAATAACAAGTTTGAATGGGTCCCTTAATTCCATCCATGACACACAACAATGACTGACAATGTGCATATTAGTAATGTATGTAATAACAAGCAGGGATCTCTATTATTATCATCAGCTTGTCTTGGAACTGTGCAAATGCATACAAGATTAAAATAGGAGCTGAAGTAGGAAGGTGCATTTTTCAGCTTCAGGCGGAATTCACAAGTTTTTTTCTTAAAATCCTCTTTTGAATGATTGCTGGTATACTAATAACTCTCCATGGCACGACCACTGTTACAGGAGGTGGAACAATAACATGTGCATCACCTGCAGCACATAAAGACAGCTGGGCACATCTCTTTAATCTGTCACATCTAGACATTACAAGACAATCCATGGAGACAGCTTCAAAAATTAAACAATGTTACTAGCAACTGACTCACCCAGCTTGAAAAAACAGTTTTGTCTCTTAAATTCACATGATCATGAAACTGCAGGGATTGAGAGATATAGATCTCAAGGCATGTACCAAGAAAATGCATGAAACCAAACAAAAACTTTCTTCTGGTACTCAGTACAGTACCTCCAACCTACAACCAGTTCCGTTGCAAAACAGGACATTAATGATATGCATTACTGTTCACACTGTTGAAATGCTTAAATGCATCTGTACATGTGCTCCAATATGTTACACAATGGCATTTATGTGTGGGTGAAACAAGGACAATCTTCATATTCAAAAGCAATATCACACTTTGAAAAGTATGCTTCTGTGGCTTATGGCTGTAGCTCACTTATGTGAGTTCAACATTTTAGGAGTGTCCTAAAGTCAGATTCTCTGTTGAACAGTTTTCTCACAACATGGAAGTAGGATCTGTTTCTGCTTGTTAAAATGTGTTGTCCAAGGGGCTGTAATTGCGAAATAGCAGAATCTTTTTTTTTTTTTTTTTTTTTAGTGAAACAAGCAGCCTGCTTGATTGTATGATGTTGTGTATAAGCATTACAGTTCAATAAACAAAACATTCATACTGAGTAACTTACATTTTAGGCACAATTATTCAAGTTTTTTTTTATTATTCTTCCTCAACAAAAACAGTTCTTAACAAAGCCTCGGAAGATGTTACATCAAGGAAATTATAGTGTTTCATTTCTGAATGATTAAATGAGTAACTCATAACTTGTTTTGTTTCTGAATGATTCCATGTCTTAAAGATGTCAAATAAAATATGGATTTAGCCAGTCAGTTTGTTTTAGTTGAGTGACTAATTCAATCACTCACTCATTTTTTTTTTTCTCTGTGTAGTTTCTGTACTAATCAGATAAATGTGTGATTCACTCATACAGACAATCTTGTTAAATTCCTTAATGTTTTTGATTGAATCAGTTGAGTGAAAGTTTCAATGACTGGCTCATAAATATGAATTAAATGAATACATTAAAGTGCAAATTATTGACATTGATATTTTCAGTAATCAGACTTTTCAATGTGTAGAAACAGATTTTGAAAAAGTTTCAGGAATGAGATTATTGATTCTTAAACCCTGTATAGTTGTTCAGCCAAAAGAAAATCTATATTGACAGTTGTTAGCAGAACTGACACACAGCTTCCTGAGAAATAAGATCCTACCACCAATGAAATAAATAAAGAAAATTAGCCCTGACACAGACAACTGTTAGAATTCCTTATTGGGAATTATTATGAATATATAAACACCCCAACTGGTTTGATTTGATCCAATTAAAGTTCAGATTATCAGTCTTCAAACTCTATACACATTTATTAATCCTAAATATACACATGCTGTATCACATAGTTACACATTTACCATCTGGCAGTTTCTCCAGAGCTGGGCAGCTGCTTTCAAGAGTGGAAATTCCATTGCTATCATTTTTAGATCCATTGTTTGCTGCAGAGTTATTTTTGTTTCATAACAATGCGTGTATGGTTGTATGTAATGAGTGGCAGAGAAACTAATGTTCTCTCATCAAATACTTTCTAAATGTTTGTGAGTCAGTATTAGATCTACTGAATGTGACATTGTGTAAAACACTGTTGTCAGTCTGTCTTTGCAGTGTTCAGTGAGCCTCAAAAATAACAACATTTGTGCATCTGTTTTTTTAGCTGCTGTCTCACATAAAATAGAGCACATTTTTCAACTTTGTGCTGATTTGTTATGAAGTGATATTTCCCGCTCTCAGAGGATCAAAGTTAGAAAGCTGATCTGTTAATCAATGCCAGCATTTTAAAATAGACTTTAACGCTCATTTGCAAAGATCGACTGAGCATACACAAATTTCTGTGCTTCATATCGCTCAACTATTCATATTGTATGTATAATTTTCCTCAGTCGATTCACAGTAGGCTTGCTAAACAACCTCTATAGGATTCACATGATTCAAGCTCATTTTCTGACTCTGTACACATTGATTTCAAATAATAATTTGTCTGATTCTATTTTCTTCTTCCTTCTTTCTAATGAAATCATTTGTCACATCATGAAAAATGTAGAGATTATTATTATGTATTATTATTTTATTTATTTTTACAAATGGGATTGATTGATTCAGTGCTTTAAAATCCTGAACACTTTGAATACATTTGGGCATGTGCTTATTTTCTAGGTTTCATTGAAAATTCAGGCCTGGTTGCAGATCAGAAATCATTTTCAAAGGATACTCACAGTGTCACGATCATTAGCAGGAGTGCCCATGAACTTCAGTAGAGGGCACTCCACTCATGATCACTCAAGACTCATCATGAACTCCATTCCCCACAAGGCCTCATACCAGGGACTGATTGCACTCACACCTGCACCTCATTTCCATACACATAAGCTGCTCTCACACACGCACTCATTTCAAAGTCTTGTTTAGCCTGTCTGACATTTGTTCCTTCCATACCTGACCTTTGAATTGTTTATACCTACCCTGATTCTCTGCTGCCTGCCCAGACATCTGCTTGTTTCTGTTATTGATTCTGGATATCCCTGACATGCCTGACGTCATTACTGACCATTGCCTGTCTGACTATTCTTATAATAAAAGTTGTGCATATGGATCTAAATGTCTCTGGCTCAACGTTACAGAAGACTTCGCTGTACCAGGATCCAACAGCCCCTTGTCACAGAGGTATCAGTTCCGTTTTCCATGTCAGCCTTTCACCAATCCAGCCTAAGGTAAGGAGATCGATCTATTGAGGACTATGTTCAACAGTTCTGTGAGTTGGTGTATCAGGTTCCTCTAGATGATGAAGTCTTGTTTAAAGATTTATTCCGTTTTGGACTCATTGAACCAGTTAAATCATGGTTACCTAGAGGGGAGTCTAATTGCAGTTTAAGGGACATAATGGACTTTGCATTCTTGTTATGTGGTTCTCCTTTCACTGTAGGAGAGGCAGAGGACTTTAAAGCCCCAAAATCTCTCTACAAGTTGGCCGCCAGCCCAGCACCGCTGCACAAGATTGATCTACCAGCCCCAGTTGATCTTCCAGAGTCAAGTCAGGTCCCCGTTGATCAGGTCCTTGTTGATTACCCAGAGTTTGGTCAGGTCACCGTTGACCGTCCAGAGTTAGGTCAAGTCACAGCTGACCGTCCAGAGTCAGGTCAAGTCACCACAGACACCCAAGAGTCAAGTAAAACAACAGTTACACTTCATGAGTCAAGTCAGGTCCCCGTTGACTTCCCAGAGTCAAGTCCGGTCCCCATTCATCAGGTCCCTGTTGATTTCCCAGAGTCTACTCAGGTTACCGTATACTGTCCAGACTTAGGTCAAGTCACAGCTGACCATCCAGAGTCAGGTCAAGTCACCACAAACACCCAAGAGTCAAGTAAAACAAAGTTTCAACTTCATGAGTCAAGTAAGGTCCCCATTGATCAGGTCCCTGTTGATTTCCCAGAGTCCAGTCAGGTCACCGTTGACCTTCCACAGTTAGGCCAAGTCCAGATCGTCCAGAGCCAGAGTCGTTAGATCGTCCAGAGTCAGGTCAAGATACCACTAAAAACCACGAGTCAAGTAAAACAACAGTTAAACTTCATGAGTCAAGTTAAGTCACTGTTGATCTTCTTGAACAAGGTCAAGTCACAGTTGATCTTCATGAGCAAAATCAAGTCACCATTGATCTTCATGAAGTAAGTCAAGTCAAAGTTGATCTTCATGAACCCAGTAAAATTAACATGGATCTACCAGAGCTTTGTCACATCTCAGCTGAACTTCCAGAGCCTCGTCAGGTCTCAGCCAAACTTCCAGAACCTTGTCATGTCTCAGCTGAATTTCCAGAACCCTCGTCCTATCCTGTCATTGCCATGAAGGCCATCCACCAACTCACTGTCTGTCCTGTAATGGCCACGGAGGCCATGCATGAAATCACTGTCTGCCCTGGCACGGCTATGGAGGCCATTTGGGAACTACCTAACCACCTCATCACGGCCACAGTAGTAAGCCCACGGTGGGTCCTTGTTTCCCATGCTAGGCCCCGGTCCCTGGCCACTGCACTTCCACACGGACCTGGCCCTCCGTCCCTCCCCCTGTTCCGCCCCACTCCACTGCCCTCCTAGATAGTTTTGAGTGTCTGGAAGTGAGTTTGGATTGATTATACCTACTCTGATTCTCTGCTGCCTGCCCCGACATCTGCTTGTTTCTGTTATTGATTCTGGATATTCCTGACATACCTGATGCCGTTACTGATTATTGCCTGTCTGACCATTCTTATAATAAAAGTTTTGCATATGGATCTGGACGTCTTTGGCTCATCATTACACACAGACCCTATGAGACTGTGAGGCACTGAAGTTAGTATATATATATATATATATATATATATATATATATATATATATATATATATATATATATATATATATATATATATATATATATATATATAGCTAACATGTGTAAGTAAAATATTTTAACACTTGGAATTGTTTTATTTTTATACCTAAGATATGTGTAAAACTAGTCCACAATTAAATTAAGTTTGTTCAGAATTATTATAATTTTTTATATATTTTTAGTGTAGAGGCTGATATGAAGTAATTTGACATAAAACAGCAACAACAACAATAACAATAATTAACATTGGACAAACAAATAAACAAATACAAGTAATTTAACACCATTCATTCAGTCGGTCAGTCAGTGTTGGTAAATCAATTAATTGATGTAATAACAGCAATAATAATTATAATCATCATCGTCGTCATCATCATCATCATCATGATAATAGTAAGTATACTGTTATTTATTTATGTATGTGTATTTATTATGGTTTATTGTACTGCATCTGTCATGTTTCTCACAAAACTAGTTTGGAATTTGTACAGTTATTTCGCCATTGAGACTGGATCAGATGAAGTTATTGCCTTGGCAAACAATCAGTATGATAAAGAGAGCAAGGCTGGCATGTGTAACCTTGAGAGCAGGCGATGTTCCTGCATGAATATCTCTCGGAAATCTTCTGTGATCTACAGGAAATAGCACTCATGTTGGTCATGTGAATAGGCTTTTGTAATGGAGACTACAATTGCTCAGCTTTTCCAGCGAGTGACCTGAAGGCTAAATGTTTGAAACAAGCAGGAAATTGAGTTTATACGGCTTTTGGAGAGGTAAACTATGAAATTAGATCATTCATTTTTTAAATGTTGTAAGATGAGCATTAAATGACCACATAATGACAAAATAATTACTTTAGCGATCACTTTTCCTTAAATGTGATGTGATCACTGGTACATGACCTCATTATTTGAATCACATTGCAAACAAGCTACAATACGTTACACCTTCGCCCAGGCAAATCTCCAAAATGCTGCACAAATCAAGTATTGACTGCAGGTGTATAGCTACGCATAACTAATATCATGAATAATTATAAGAGGTCATGATTTATTAGTGTAAAATGACCTAGTTTCAAGCCTCCAAGTCTATAACAAGCATAAAATCTGCAAAATATCCCTTGTCTCTGAAGTATTTGAGACGTGAAATATTAGATGTAAGAACAATGGAAATTTGCGTGCAGTTCTCAGACATTTGATCAGAGCAGGCTTTTGGAGAAAAAAAAAAAAAAAACCTTTGGCAGGACTTTGGGTAGCAATAGCCAGACAACCACAGGAAACATAGAAGTAAAAGGATAAAATGAAAAGCATAATTGTATGACAGAATGCTTTAGTTTCTCCATTAATATTCAGCAGCACATATAGATGCTTTCCCATGAGTTATGGTATAATCAAAATCTTATGATTCTGGATGGAAAACCAAAATATGCATGCCGAGAAATGTGTATAATGTGTTTTTATGTATTAATGTAAAATGATACTTTGAACAAGCAACTCTATACATGTGGTTTAGCACGAGATAATATAAATAAAGTATGATTTGTCACCATTGTTGGAAAAAAATAAAAATAAAATAAAATTACTTTTTTATTCTCAAGGAGAAAGTGGTGATCAAACAATAAAGCATGCATTAAAAAAAACAGGAAACAGAAAGAAAGAAAACAAATGAACACAACTGCAACTAAATTGCATGAATAAACTGAAAAGGTTACTATATATATATATATATATATATATATACAGTATGCAATTTAGAATTTGTGCTCTGCTTTTCACCCATTCAAGTGCACACACAGGAGTGAGAAATGAACAAACACACACACACACTTTGAACAAGTAACCCTAACCCTAACCCTATCTCTAACCCTTGCTCAAGGGTCTCACCTCAGTCATGGTATTGAGGGTGGAAGAGGGCGCTGGTCATTCAATCCTCCACCTACAATCCCTGTCAGATCTGAGATTCGAAACTGCAACCTTTGGGTCATGACTCTCTAACCATTAGGTAATGACAAACAAATAATTAAATCATAGATTAAACAAGTACAGTATGTCTGTATGGCCTCAAATCACTTTGAGCTGAGAAAATTCATTTTATGGATAGAGGGCATGGTGGGTGGGGGGAGTTAGGGTGGAAGTACATAACTGAGGTGCTAACTGAGCCAGAACTAATAAATCTATTGTAACTTCCATTTCATAAAACCATAACAACCTCTAGGCCAAAGTCCCCCTGGTTTCCTTGTACTGTAAATATTGGTTGTTAAATGCCACAAGCAATTAAGGTATTGCTTATGGTCCAGACATTTCTGGAGGACGTTTATTCGGCCTTATTTGTCTTCCAAGCAGCCTAAACTCTCAGCAAGGCAGAATGTTTAATGACCTGTTTTTCTTTGTACCACCACAGCAGCGTTAAAAAAAAAAATCAACTCACATTTTAAGACGATCAGTCTAGAGTGTTTTTCCTCAAAAACATAGTGTTATCAGAGACTAGGAAGGATTTTTATAATCCATGTTAATGAAACAGTTTTTATGTATCTAACTATGAACAGCAAATATCCACTCTTCTCCAATTGCATATTGTCAATCTCTTGACAGTGTGAATGTGTGTGGTCCGATGAGTGACCTCACATTCCTCACCACGGCTGCACTTTATACTGCAGATCCATTCATCAGACTCGTTTCTCAGCCAAAGTACTGTTACTAAATCTACAGTAGCAAAATGCTGGTAATTATAGTAAGATTGCAAGAGTAAACAGAAAAATTAATCTGATGTTCTGTTGTAAAAAAATTGATTGATTGATTGATTGATTTTAATATCAAATTGACTTGTCAAATAAAAACACACGTTTTTTTAATCATTATTATTTATTATTTAATAAAATAATATTAATGTTTTAAGTAGGTATAGCAAATATTCTTCTTCTTCTTCTTCTTCTTCTTCTTCTTATTATTATTATTAAAATGATTATTAAAATACAAAAAGCATATTTTACTTTTTCTTTTCTTTTTTTTTTTTTTTTTTCTTTTTTTACTAGATGCAAAATGCTTTTAAAAATCCGGTGTTTTATTTAATTAAATTAATGTTAGTATTTTTTAAAAGCATGATCATGCCAAAATTCTATAAAAATGTAAATGTATTAAACAATTAAAATTATATTAATAAATAATTAAGCACAGTTGTTTTTAGTAATAATAATAATAATAATAATAATAATAATAATAATAATAATAATAATAATAATGTATTATAATAACATGTAATAATAATAATAATGTATTATTATTATTATTATTATTATTATTATTATTATTATTATTATTGATACTGTTATTGTTATTCTTCTTATTATTTTTATTGGTATTATTATTATTAGTATTATTGCTATTATTATTAGTAATAATAATAATATTATTATTATTATTATTATTATTATTATTATTATTATTATTATTATTATTATTATTATTACTACTACTACTAATAATAATAACATAAAAAATCAACTGTGCTAAATTATGTATTAATATAATTTTAATTGTTTAATACATTTACATTTTTATAGAATTTTGGCATAATCATATATAATCTATATATATAATACCATTATATTGATCAAATAATATCATATAATTATATTATTTAAACAATATAATGATATTATTTGATCAATATAATGCTATTATTTGATCAATATAATGCTATTTTTTGATCAATATAATGAAATTATTAAAATTATTATTTTAATTTTAAACAATTCAATGGTTAATGTTAATTAAATGGGTTCACTTGTGCACAGCAACATCATTACACATCTGTTAAAAATGTGGCTCCGTTAGCAAAGGCTCTGATATCAAAGATCCATCTCAGGTCTGGAATGTGTCTGCTGTGAGGAATTCCGGAGCTATTCTAGATGACCTGCTGCTGAACCTCTTTAATGGAGATGTTGACTGGTTACATAGAAGAACTTTCCTAGGAACTGAAAGTAATCAAAAAGCCACCTGGTCAATCTAATAACAAATCCATCTCTAAACACAGTCCCACAACACACTGTTAGACTTTTTATCGTATTTTTGCGGTAACTTACTGGCAGCACTATTGCCAGTAAGTTACTGTAAGTTCCCCTTTACAGTAGCTTACCTGTAAATGTGTTTTACGGTAAGATGCCCTTACCGCAATTTCATTTTACAGTAAGATGCCCTTACCGTGATTACATTTTACAGTAAAATGCCCTTACTGTGATTTAATTTTACAGTATGATTCCCTTACTGCAATTTCATTTTACAGTATATTAGTCATTTTATTGTAATTTATTAAAAATATTTTAATATTTATATTTTACATTAATGCTATTGAATTTAACAAATTCCCAAAAAAGTGACTTGAGTCCATGTACATCAACATATTCTTTATTGTGCTTTTTTGTCAAACAAAATATTTTATTTTAAACAAATAATCTAATTAAAACAAAACTAAGTTACAAAACAAAACAAAACAAATAAAATAAAAAAAATCACAATAAAAATACACTTCAGAAACAGTTCCAAACTTCTACTCCACCAATCACAGCAGATCACTGGTGTCAGGTGGCATCAATTCCTTTCTGCAAATGGGATGTAGAGAGAGAAACAGGGAGAAAGGGGAAAATAAATAAAGAAAGAAAACAAAACAAAACAATTACATCCTTGGAGTAACACACTCACACAGCAAGTTCTACAGATTGTAGCACCAGCACCAGATATAAGATATAACTCGCATCAGTCCAAAAATACGTCATGACGAGAAAAAAAAACATATATAAGTCGCACTGGACTATAGGTCGCATTTATTTAGAGCGCCCTCTCGCGGCTGGATACGGTAATGTTTTTTCTCTTGGTTCATCTCAAATTAATTTTTATAAATAAGTCGCACCTGACTATAAGTCGCAGGACCAGCCAAACTATGAAAAAAAGTGCGACTTATAGTCCGGAAAATACTATATATATACAATCAACATTCTTCAAATTATCTTCTTTTTGTATTACACAAAAGAAAGTCATACAGGTTTGGAATGACATGGGGTGTGAATACATGATATACATTAATTTTAATTTTGGGTTAACTAATCCATAAGTAACATAAGTTTTTTTGTGGTGAATTACTCACCTCTGCACCGTCTCCAGCGTAGTGGATGCTGGCTCCTGATACTCCAGATTGAAGACAGCGAAAGCACTGGCAAAGTTATGAAGTTGGTTAGCTTCATAGAAGACCTTCCTCTCAATTCTGACCATCCAGTAGGTTGCAAACAGCAGACTACTCCCTAAAACAAAGGCATCTTCAGCTAAATTGTTTCTTGTAATAGAATTTTCTCAACAATTATTTCTCATACCTAGCATGATCACCTGTGGTGTGGTAGGCAATGTCATCTCCTGCTCAACCGACATCTTGGTTGAGGTTGGCTGAAAGAAAAAAAAAAAGATTCTCAGATATTGAAGATATATAGATGGAACTTTTATTTTTCAGATAATGTTTATTGCAAATATTTTGTATTTTAATTCCTAAATATAAAACAATATACAGTCAGACGCAGTCAATAATACGAATCTAATGTTGTGATGTGAGATACCAGCGGTCATGTGACAAATGAACGAAGGACTCAAACCCGAAGACTCGAGAGATGAACGAATCATTTCTCTTTCCGGTATTGACAGCATATCCTCTATGGGACTGAGGAAGAACGAAAGACTCAGACCTGAACCCGAGACTCGAAAAGATTAACTAATCGTTTCTGTTTCACACATGGCACAGGCCAGCAGACAGATCAGAGTCAGACACTGACGAGCAGACAACTAAACAAACTAGAACAAACGTGATAAATATGAAGTTGCAAAGGAAAGAACGCCTCGGATCAGGAGGTGAGGTGAACTAACAGAGTCAGACTGCAATAGCCTGAACTTAAGACCTAACAACTAATCATTAATAAAACATTTTGGTTTCTTATTATTTGGCTTTGGCTGCATTAACCTATAGTTTATTTTGTATTCTTTTTACTAATGTAATCAACATTTTCGTAAGTTCTAGATGTGTTGTAATATTTAACATACCATTTTATTTATATTATTCCGAAATGACTCGAAAAAGATTGTTTAATTTTGCTGAACGAGACTCAAATATCCGAGTCAGTAAAATGATCCAAACTTCCCACTACTACACAGCGGTGTTTCGTTTATGAATGAATCTGCCTTTTCAAACAAATTTAGTGAGTCAATGACCCATTCAAAAAGTCGCTTGCTTTGTTCCTGAATAAATCTGCCATTTGAATGAACTGACTGAATGAATCATTCAGTGACAAAGACAATGACTTGCCGTCCCCTACTGGCAGTTTTAGTTTAATTTTTAAAGTATTTTTTCAGTTATTTAAACCATTTAATATTTCTATATTCAAAACCTTCCATTTAAAACATTAAACTCATAGCATATTGTTATCATAAATTTAAATGCATTCTTGCCGCTTCAGAGCCTCATTAATGTCCCAGTGAACAGAAAGTTGCATACAACTTTTCTCCAGTGTTGTGAAGTATTTCCATGTGAAACTAAATATTAAATAGAGGGCAGGGTTTTCCTTTATTTTTTATTTAATTTTTATTAAGGTTAGATAAAAAAAAAAAAAAAATGACCTAAGTGCTCCTAAAAGGAAATGTAAGTGTAAAGCCCTGCAAGTTATGCATTACAATATGTTAATCACGTAATGCATCTGATAGTCAAAACATATACTTACAAAGCCAAAGATCCTCAGTGCTTGTGGATCTTAAAAGAGCCTTTGGGCTGTAGTTAGCTCCTGTTGACACAGGGAAAAGAGAAAAAGAAGAAACATTATTTTTCGTCAATGATTATTGGCTAATGACTATATGAACATGTTAAATCACAGATCTGGGATCACTTACACAATCAGATGACAATCAACACTGAAAAAAGGGAGAAGAATATCAGTTTTACCAATAATTAGCATAGAATATCTAAAATATTTTGCAATTAATATGTTTCAGTTAATCTATTGGTCTGCCTTTACATTGCTTTAAAAGCGTTACTATTTTAACATGTCATATTTCTGTCACGTGCACAGTGAATCGCACGGTGAACCAGACAGTTTGCAGCATTCAATTGGCTGTCGGTCAAAAAAAACCTCTTACATCTTGTCTAGACTTTGTTGATGAGAGGATTCGCGAGCCTGCATAATTCGGAACTGAATTAAAATGGCGTTATGAGCAGTGAGTAGATTCTGACTAACTTGAACACCTTTGATAGGTCATTGCGTTCAAGAGACCAGACAACTAACGTTAACGTTATGTCTGTGAATGGCTACATTGATGCTCACCGCAGCAAAACGCGTTGTAAGATTAATTTGCCATTCTCCAGAGAGTGAACACAAATAAGCACTAATATACACTGGAGCGTTTGCCAAATCTATTGCGCCAATACATTATTTCAGTATCAATTGAGTGTTTTGCTCTTGCTTGCGGTGGACTGGGGGAGAGAGACTGCGAGAGAGTGCGTTTGAGAATTCGCGCCAACGTTACTTTAAATAGCCTAACGTCACACACATTTAACGGCATTCATTTAAATGACGAGTAAAATATACCATAACTGGTCGTAAAATACGGAAAACCATTGTTTGTGTAAATACTACATTGGGTCCAACTGGAAAAGGCAGTCAGTTAACTGTATGACATAATGGGATATGAAAGCGGCAGTTTTTGAGGAAAACTAAAAGTTCCTTCAGACTGTCCTGTTAATAATAGCCTATTATATTGTATTATTTACTTTCTTCATAAATGTAGCTATATTTAATTGATATTGGTAATGGTTTACGTTGTTAAAGTAACTTATAAAATAAATTTGTTAAGTAAAAGGTACTTACCTCAGAAAATCTCGCAGCTGGCGTCTAGGTAGTGATCCACTCTGAGAGACGTCAGTTTTGCTCGCACTCAACACGTCACACAAACATCAGTTTACATTCTGCCAGGTTGTTGCGTGGGCTTTGCACGTGAGCAACAATTTAAAATTTGTGAGGTTTAAGCAAAGTTATTATAATTATTATTATTATTATTATTATTGCTATTTAAATATCACCACACCTGTGCTCTTTTACCTGGCATAAAAATAAAACAAAAAATGCCTAATTTGCCTCTATGGGAACCAGTTGTCCATTACTATTATTATATTTTATTATTTTTTTTATTATTGTTGTTGTTGTTGTTGTTTTTTATTGGAGAAAATGCTACTATTAAAATTAACATCCAGTGTGTGAAATGAGAATGATTTTATGATTTTCATCTGCAGAACAAGAAAGAAAAAACTATAAAACATTATCATATGACATTTTAATAGGCCTAAAATACAAGTTGTGGACACAATGACAAAGGCAGTGATTACAATTTAATTGTATGTATAGAAATCTGTCTTCTTCATTTACAGTAGCACTACTGCTTTTGCGTAAACAGTAAAGTACTGTAAATTACCATATACAGTAAGTTACTGTAAAATTCATACAAAATACCCACAATGCAGTGCATATTACAGTAGTTTACCGTAAATAATATAAATGGTATTTTACTGGGCTTTTTTGCGGTAAGTTACTGTAAAATTGCGGCAAAGTCTAACAGTGCACACAGCTGAAGCTCCAGCGCATCGGACGTCCTGACAAACGTGTGAATGTATAAATGATCCTGTCATCATACCTTATACATCACAGATGAAATCCATTTGAGGATCTGTGTGTTGATGTGTATTCAGAGAGGACTGTGATTTATTTTCTTTCTTTCTTTCTTTCTTTCTTTCTTTCTTTCTTTCTTTCTTTTATAAATGAAAAGGTTAATATAATCATTATAATTATAATTATTTTAAAATTAGCAAGATATAATAATTACAACACACATTGTGAATAATTATAATGCATTATAAATAAAAGCTTTATATATATATATATATTTATATATATATATATATATATATATATATATATATATATATATATATATATATATATATATATATATATATATATATATATATATAGATAATATACATATTAAAATTTAATAAAACATTAAAATATTGCTTTGTTTGTTTGTGCATCAACCATTATCATATAATTGGAGTGTCTGTGAAAACTGTATAAAAACATCTATCATTTATCATTATTATCAATAAATGTATAAACAAAACACATGCATTTATAATGATAATAATAATATAGTTGTTGTTGTTGTTGTTTATTTAAAAAATGTGTGTAATATATTATAATATAATACAATATAATATTATATAACATAAAAAATGTAAGTAAAAAAATAAATAAAAAAGACACATGACAACATACTTTAGTTGCTCCATAAATATTGAAAATGTGAATCTAATTTTTTTTTTTTTTTTTTTTTTTTTTTTTTTTTTATGATGGGGCATAGTTTAGTGCTCTTTTAGAACAAGAGAATAAAAATATCAGCTGTACAACATGACTGTTTATGAACTGCTATCAGATGTTATCATCATGTTAGTTGTGCAGGGAAAGTGTTTGGTTTTCATACACAAGATAAAACTATTACACAATAACATGGTAATACACAAACTGATCCTGCAGTCTTTTAGATAGTGAACGTTTCAATTGCGACAGATTTTGAGATCTGTCTCTCTCTTTCTGTCTGTCCCCGTCCCAGATGACAAACTCCAGAAAACGATTATCTAATCGCTCACTCGACCCGCTTCTGTTTTCTTCCCACAAGCCATCTGCACTTCTAATATTTACAGACGATCCCCACTCTTATTTATCTCCTGCCTTTCATATGAACTACGGCTGGGATAAATGATCGACTTTGACCTTGCTCGATAAACAACACTTTTTTGGGGGGAGAATATTGCCCTCTGCTCTCTACTGAAATTCAAAACTTCTCAAGGTGATATTTCGAGGCGTTGACATCTTTGATTCGAACACTTCAGGTTCATTCAGATTCCCTAAAGAAAGAGCAGCTGTTTTAAGAAAGAAAAAATGCTTTGGTTTTGTTTCCTGATGTGGCATGCTGTGTCCTTGGAAGTGCCTGCTGAAACCAAAGAGCTGCATTTAGAGAGGCCTATCATGTCCGACCACCAAACACTTCATCATTTCGGACTTAACTGTGATTAATGTGCCTCTGCCCTGCAGGGTTAAACAACCACAAACACCCAGCGTTTACTAGCCTTCCATGTGTTTGCTGACAAGTTCTCAGAGACACCCTTAACGTTTCATTTGGTGGCTCGAGGTTGGATAGCAGCTTTAGAAAGGTCAAAGGGTCAGCTTATTACATTACCATCTGTTAACAATGACTCTCCACTGACAGTTTATCTGAACCAGCAAAAGCCCAGAGATGTCCCTGGGTCACATTCAGACATGTGACAGACAGGGACCAATTGGAAGCTGGGAATATCGGGCTTTAATCAGAAGCACATGTGGCTTTGAGTCCGTCTGTGGATGTATAACTTCCCATGATGAGTCTAACGTATGAAGCCGGACAGATGTTTATGGATCGACTGCTTGTTTGAGGAGAGATGTTTCACAGTGGAATGTGGAAGTGGAGGAATTTATTTAGGTTTCGCTAAACTCTTTTTGATCATCTGTTTATGATACCTGAAAATGGCATGGTTTGCGTGCATTAATACACTCATGCGAAATGGAAAATTCTCGAAACGTCCAAGAGCTTGTGATTTATCTATTCATCCGTGCAGCTGAGACCCACATTTCATTAAGACTCTTTAGTTTAAAGACATGCAATGTAGCATTTACGGCAGGCTTTTCAATTGTAAAACAGGATCTAAGTCAGTGAGAATTATATGGGGAAAAATCCTTATAAATGACCTTTGTAGTTTGTCTTTTTTTTTAATCACATGTCCTAAACGGCTGTATTTTACATCTTCATGCTGGTGATTTTATGTCTCCAGCCACTAAGTAATTAAACAGGCTTTGGATTTAAAGTTCTTGCAAGGAGCCACAAGGGACAAAATAATTAGATTATATATCAGATTATTCAGAGCAATATGGGCAGATTAAATCACTGGGAAAAGAGGTTTGTAACATTACAGACTGGGAGAACAATAGAATGACAAAATGATATATAGATGGATGGATGGATTTAGAATTATTATTATTTGTTTTTATAAATTGTGCCTACATATGGTGTTATTCAAAAACTTAAAATGTTACTTAAATTAAGTTTAGTGCATAAATTTGGAAGCTAATATTAATACATAAATAAGTTATATAAGTTATTTGAAATATAAAATATGCTAAAATAATATAAAACCTAAAAACCTTAAAAACAAATTTTTTTAAATATGAATATAATACATAACACTATTAAATAATTCATATAAAATGTGTTTTGCAGAAAAAAGTGAATTTCTTCAATAAATAATAATAATAATAATAATAATAATAATACTTAATTTATTTATTTTTAAATGAATAACTCTGTAATGTATTTTGAAGGGAAAGCACTTTACAAGTTTCTAGCGTACACATCAACAAAGTTTTAATGTTAAAAATGTGCAGTGTGCAGAGACAAACAATGAAGTTGATGTGAAAATGTGAAGAAGCTTAAATATTGGTTTTAAACAGTTGTTTTTGTCTTAAATTTTTGTTTAACATTCTTTAACATGCCAGTTGTGTTATTGTACAGTTTTTACTTACTATCATTATAAAATGTGGAAAATAGTAATAATAATGAGAAGACGTGCATCCATTTTTTGACAGTCTAGGTTACATTATACCACTGTAATTATCCCAAAAAACATATAATAATAAAGATTCGAGGTAATACAACTACAGCGATACCATTCAGAGAACCAGAGACAGTGTTTTATTTAGCCAATATTTCTCGTAACAGTGAAGGAATTCTTTAATCTTGAAACACTTTCCATCGGGTTATTTGCTTGTGCTGAGCAGAGCCAAACATCATTTGCCTTTTACAAACACACTGAGGCTTCGATGTCTAAAGCACGACCTCACTGAAGCATGATATTTAACTCTCTGGGAAGGGAGAGGCTCTGACACTCTGTTATTATCGGCAGAAGAATTCCGCCCCATGGGGAATAGTGCGTTTTGGACTGCGCTACAAGATATTATAAATCAATTAGTGAAGAAGTCTGGAGGACGAGTCTGCTGAAAAGAGGTCAAAGAGTGTAAATATCAGAATAATAATAAAGGCCGAATTTCAACAGAGAAATCAAAAACTCTTCAGCGAGTAGAGCCGCCTATATTCTTTTAGAATAAAAAATGAGGGAACAGACTTTTGTGATCATGTAAGACGTTGGTGGTCCACCACACACACACACGCACACACACACACACATCTCAGCTGTTCGGAAGGGTGAGGCGTTTCATTTAAACTGCATGGCCCTGTGTTGATTCCTCCCACACTTCAGGTGAAATGCCGGACTCTTGACATTTTGAGCTGATTAGGAAATTCAGAGGGCTTCTGCTTAGTGTTATGTCAACCATTCTGACATCTAATAGGATCATTTCACTTTCATTCAGGCACAAAGAACTGGAGGATTCAGAGTTCCTGGCATTGTTCAGGAATTATCACGCATTCCAAAAACACAAAACTGCAAACCACCTGGAAGTGGCTTACATAGAGAGAGAAATACATTTAAACATTTGCTTATGTGAACATTTTTCAGAAGGTGGGTGACACACACACACACACACACACATATGTTTGTGCAGCTATCTTTGTGGGGAATTTTACACAGACTTAAAGGGGTCATGATCTGAGAAATCTAAATTCCTTTCATCTTTCGATATTGAAGAGGTCATTGTGCAATACAAACATCCTGTAAGTTTCAGAACTCAAAACTTTGTTAATCGTCTTATTACAAAACTCTGCGTTTTAAATCATATTTTCCTTGAAAAGGAATAAAAGTTGTCAGAGTTTCACGTCCTCTACCCAGCAGTCACAGGATATCAATATAATGCCAGATTGATGCTGGACATGAAGTTGGACAGACGTTGCATTTTGGTTCAAAATTGAAAATTGGGTTGTCGTCAGTATATGATGCCGATACACAACCCAAAAACAACAAAAGTGAGTTTGGACATTAAATTAGCTTTGACATAACATGTTAAAATGACATTGAATTCTGGTCACCCAATGTGTGTGTGTGTGTGTGTGTGTGTGTGTGTGTGTGTGTGCGTGTCTGTGTGTGTGTGTGTGTGTGTGTGTGTGTGTGTGTGTGTGTGTGTGTGTGTATGAAGAAATGCAATAACAGAAACATTAGGAACTAAAAAGGGAGGATTTCAATTAATTGATCTATATGTTTTATTGAACAGTGCATTTGTGAGATTTAGTCAATCGAAACCGTTTTGAGGTTAACTGATCTGTTAACATTGCTGGTATATGAAATTGCATTATCCTGAACATCAAAGTTATTTTTTGTCGATTTGTTAGTTTGCAATTTGTTATAGTTGTATTACACCCATGGGGAAAGATGACTGTTTAATATATATATATATATTTTTTTTTACCCAAAAATAACTAAATCTCTCAAATGTTGATATATAGAGAAAACTAAAAAGGAGTATTCATGACGATGAAATCTAATGCCATTTATGGTCAAAAGAAAAAGAGCTTCACAATCATCTATTATGGTCACTCCACTCCTAATTCTCAAAGCATAGCCTCCCTTTATGAAAATAATTATAGTCCTACAGTACCTATTTATAGCTTCTCCTTTGACTACCAGCAAAGTCTTTCAGAGCAGCCTCCACATACCAGCACATCGTGATGGATGTTTATCAGTGTAAGTCCGCTCAGTCATTCCTGTGATTAGTCTTTAGCCGATGTAAACATCTGAACAAGATCTACCAATTGCTGTGGAAAATCTGACATTATAGGCAATTTACCTATCTAGGCCGGTAAGTGGCATTCCATGGATTACTGTGTACTTTTACTTTTACTGTGGAACGTTTTGTTCATATAATTTAAGGACCATAATCTTAGCTTTCTGATCGTTTATGTGAGGAAGTTATTTGAAAATCTTCCAATTTCCCATCACAGCTACTCAAATGTCATTCAAAAAGATACGTTCGACCTTTAAGTGTCACAATCAGTCACAAGACACGGTGTAGAGTATAAGAGAGTAAATATGAGAGTGTAGAGGGGAAAACGAAGCTAGAGAAGATAGACGTGATTCATCTCTTTGAAATAAATCCTTCACATTGAGTCAGAAATTTCATGATGTGTCGTTTTTCATTTTGTACTAAAATGTTAGGGGGGTTTTCTTTCTTTTTAATATTGGGATATCCAAGTATCCATACTTATTGAAAAAACAAACGAAAAAATCAATACTGGCATAATTTATTAGTACTTGGTATATGAAAATGTAAACGCATGGTTCACCCAAAAAAATGTAATTCTGTCGTCATTTTTCTCACCCTCCACCTTTTCCAAACCTGTATGAGTTTGTTTCTTTTGATGAGCTCAAAAGAATATATTTTGAACAATGTTGATAACAAAGAATTTGACAGTAGCCATTGACCATAATATGGAAAATAAGACTACGTAAGTCAATGGCTACCGTCAACTGTAAACCCAGAATGTGATGTGAAGGGTTTAGAAGATTAGAGCAATTCTAGAATGACGTTTGTTTCTTTTGATACTTAAACATATCTATTCAAATAGACATAATATTTCAAACTTTTAGCCAATAGTAAATCAATGAAAAATGTAATTATTATAACTTGTTGTAAATGATTATAACATAATTTAATGTATTAATTGTGGTTACAATTACTCATGCGATTGTAAACGTATATACTTGCACACTTATAGGTGAGTGCACACACACACAAATACACACACAATTTAATGGTGGCATGAGCAATGCCAGTAGCACTAAGCGGCCCTCCTGGAGCGATTCAGGGCTGAAAGCCTTCATTTAGATCCAGTTTACAAGTCGTTACTGCCAGAGAAAGCTATAGATAAGCTACACCACTTTACATTCAATCAAATCCTCTTACTGAATGGAATTGAGTCAGCTGTTTTCAAGGCAATGTTTTTTAGCCACTAGACTCATATCTGCACAATATACTGTATTATTATGAATCGGGCTCTTTCACCTAACCATCAGCGGCTCAGTGATGTTCAGCACATTGCTACGAATTTAAAATGAATATATAGGAACAGATTTACTAACAGCTTGCACCATCTTTGCATCTTTTGGCGTTGAAATAGTACTGTCAGGATTTACTAAAGAGACGCAGTGAAGAATTAGCGCTGAAAGGACGTAGAATATTATTTAGTGCCTGACATTACTGTATATGCATTTATAGGAGTTTCCCTTTCAGACACAAAATGTATGGGAGGAAAGTATTAAAATTATTCATGCAACATAATTTACTAATGTTTGCACTTGTCAAATTACTGGTATTCATGCCATTATTTAACGAAGGAGAAAAAAAAAAAAATTCTGTAAGCTGTAAATCTTGGTAGATTGCGCTGGTCATTATGCAAGTGATCTTGCTGTGTATGTGTACTTCAGTGTGCACACTGTTAGTAAATCCCCCATAGAAATTTCCCCTCCAATCTGTGCTTTTATGGAATTGCACTCTAATGCTAATTTGCACAGTTTAGTATATATGTACCTCAGTGAAATGTAGCAATTTGTGAATGTTAAAATTGCAGATCACCATCATGAATCCTTGATATTCGAAATAAATATGCAAATAATAACAATAAAATTATGTACAGTAAGCACAATATATATGTTTTCAGTCCTTGTATCCACACTATGAGTAAATTAATAAATCATGCAATCGGTAATGTTCTTAAAACGTATAACAGATCTGCAAAACTGTTAACACGTTCATTTAGCTTTGACTCAGTTTCCAATTACGGAGCACTGTTTTTGCAAAACTCTAATTTCTCTTGCAAATTTCACAGCTCACACATCTTTACACTTACTTTCAATCTAAAAGTATAATTAGTCACTGAAAGAAAACACACAATTATCCAAAATCCTCATACTGCATATCAAAGTCATAGAATTGCTTATTAAAATGCCAAAATAGACCATGAAACACCAACATTTCATGTTTTTAATTGATTTTTATTTTTTTTACATTCATATATATATATATATATATATATATATATATATATATATATATATATATATATATATATATATATACAGTACAGACCAAAAGTTTGGACACACCTTCTCATTCAAAGAGTTTTCTTTATTTTCATGACTATGAAAATTTTAGATTCACACTGAAGGCATCAGAACTATGAATTAACACATTTGCAATTATATATGGAATTATATACATAACAAAAAAGTGTGAAACAACTGAAGATCTGTCATATTGTAGGTTCTTCAAAGTAGCCACCTTTTGCTTTGATTACTGCTTTGCACACTCTTGGCATTCTCTTGATGAGCTTCAAGAGGTCGTCACCTGAAATGGTCTTCCAACAGTCTTGAAGGAGTTCCCCGAGAGATGCTTAGTTTTAGTTTATTTGTTTAGCACATGTTTAGTACAAGTACAAAACTATGCAATATCAATCATTTCATGAATGAGAAGGTGTGTCCAAACTTTTTGTCTGTACTGTATATATATAATGGGTTATTTTAGAGGTATAATTAATTTAAATATTAAATAATTGCCTAATTTAGTCTTTAGTTATCTTATCAATTGCCTTTTGGTTTAAAGACCACACAAAAAAAAAAAAAAAACACACCCCTAGCGGGCACAGTAAACTGATCTTAAATAATATCATATGTAAATGAAGACTGTTTTTATTTTTATTTTTATTTTTACAGCTGTTATGCTCATAGCACTGATGTTCATGGCACTTGTTTAGTTTAGCTTGACAAATCCCAGCACTAGTGACTGATGAAAAACTTTTCTTGATCCTTACTGCTGATTCTTGATTGATGCCAGTCATTTACATTCAAAGGAATATCATGGGGCTCTGATCCCTCTGGAGTAAGACTGGATTCTGAGATTTATTTTATAAAACACTAAATCATGCCAACAGGGTCCAGGAGGCTAATTAGTCTTCCTGTCCAGCACACAGAGTCTGTTCTTTGGGTCAGACCTGGATTTTTAATTGCCGTTCCATGTGTCGTCTGGATCTAGCTCTGAGAGCAGACGTTGGTGCACAGCTCTTTGTACTATTGTCTGCATCACCATGAAAACCACGCATGGTTTGATTGCCTCTAAACACACTAATGACATCAGATCAAAAGCATCTGTAAAACATAAATAACCAAAGTTACATATAGGTTGTCACTGGAACCAGAAACTTAATTGTAATACATACACACACACACACACACACACACACATTCTGTTACATCAACAAGACTGCAAGCATAGCTGCTTCTCTGAAAAAGAGCAATGACAGATTCACTTCAGAGAAGAAGAACAGAAGACACAACAGAAGAGTTTAATCATCAGCGATAGAGAGATGTCTCCATCTGTACCTGTATATATGTCGTGTTTAACTTTTCAAGTGTGTCTGTTTTGTAGTGCACACCAGAATGAGAGAAAAAGAGAGAGAGGTCTCCCGGGGAAAGAACACATCCCTGATGATACATCGCCTGCAGTCATCTATGGCAGAAACTGAGCTGTTTTCCTGTTGATTTGGCAAAGCCCAGCCTCATTGTTTATTTAGCTTCTCTGGATATAAACAGCGTAACATGAAATTCTCCAAGTCATCTCTTCTGCGAACAAAGGTTAATATATTTCTGGTAGTAGCATATGTCAGACACATGACCGCTCCTGCTGGTCTCTTGAATGTTCCACATAGGAACAGAGGTTGTCATCACTGCACTTTAAAGCAGAGCAAAGATCTACATTTTAAGACAATAACAGCACTTTATTGTTTCCTCTTACAAAAATTTGTAAATCTCTGGATGTGTAGAAAGCCAAGGTTACTCTACAGTAAATAATCACTAAAAAAGCTTCAGTTGTGTATTATTCTTAACATTTTACCTGACAACATTCCAGTAATATTGAAATGGTTAAATCAATACATTTATACAAGTTAGTTCTGGTCCTCTAGTTTGAATGGCCAAGTGCATCCCAAGTAATGTTGCTTCCGTCAATTAAAATTATGCATAAATATTATCGTCAACGAACCTTTATCACGTGACGAAAACGAGATGCATCGTAAATCCTGGTCATGTGACGGTCACTATAATTAAATGTATAATGCAATACTGTTGACGAATAAAAACTAGACTTAAATGTGCTTTACAAAATAAAAACTGTGCTTAAAGTCTCTTTGTTTTCGTTGACCAAAACGAGAAAGTGTCCAATGCATGTACTTCTAACATGTTTGGTTGGTAAAAAAAACAAAAAAACAACTCAAATCAGAGAGTCTTCCGTGTCTGGAACGCATGTATTCTTGATTCTATAAGGTAACAATAATATAATAAGATAATTTTGTTTGAAATTGGTTTGGCTAAAATAAACTTTTGGTTCCCTATCTGTAGGTCACTACCAGTTATGTCGAACGACATAAGGGGTCTCACTTGGGAGGCCAATCATCTCTGAGTTTAAGAGGAAACGCCAATGAAAATTGGCTAGTGGATTTAACATACTTTAGCCACTCCCCGTGCCTACGGGTATAAATAGGCGGCAGGTGCATCCACTCAGTAGGTTTTACGCTGAGGAGCCGAGAACGTGTCCTGTAAACAGCGAATGGTTCAAGGTTTTGGCAAGGGGACATAACGTCTCCATTCCCTACATCAGGGAACGAGGGTTACGTACATAACCAAGACATTCTATGGATACTACTAGGTATACTATATTGGCTGGGTTAAATAGAATTGAGTTACTAAAAAGAGACTAAAATACAAATTTCAGACTAAAGGTCAACAGTTTTCATCGACTAAAACTAGACAAAAAGAGTCATGGATAATTCTGACTAAAATAAGACTAAAATGCTCAGACTTTATTTGACTGAAACTTGAATATAATAAAAAAAAAATGTATGGACATGACTAAAACTAAAATGACAACTAACTACTAAATTGTACTTTGAGACTGATATAATACAGTAATTGCAATGAGGTTGTGACCTTAAGGCCTGCTCACACATTCTCTTGAAGTGCCAAAATTTTCACAGAGGGATTTTATTGTTTTACTCTTATTGCTATTAGGCCTAGCCTAAATACAGATTACCACTTCTGATCTTCCAAGGAACACAAAAGACAAATTTAACTCTTAATGTAATTACAATGAATGGGGACTGATGCTTTCAAACTTAACTAAAATTATAATACATGTATCATGTTAGAGGTCCATATGTCTTGTGCACTATATTCAATGTCTTCTCATGTTGAATGCTATCTCTGTGTGAGGTTAGGAAGTGCCAACAGTTAGTGAAAATCTTGAAAATCTTAATCTGGCCTATAGCTTTCCCAGATACGTTCATGAGACATGTCAAATGTATGGACCATTCTTTCTATTTGGTTCTTTTCATATCTTGCACTCTTTTTGTAGCCTGACCAGTGCAAATTATTATTATTATTTTTTTTTTCTCTAGTACACAAAAAATAATGTGGGCTTGGAGCAATATGAGGGTCTGACAAAACGTTCATTTTTGGATGAACTATTAAGCAATATTATGGGAGTGATGTCGATGATTCCTGGAGAAATGGGCAGAAAATTGCTGTGGTAAAAAGAAAGCTGAGATGGAGACTGCTCAGGTCTGTAAGTCTCCTGAGAGGGACATTTCCCACTGTTTTATGAACCCTGACGGAGGAACCTGGCAAAGTTATTTCCCCCATCTCTTTCCCAATAACCCTTTTTTGCACTCTCTCAAACATCTTCTTTCGTCCATTATTCTTTTGTCCCTTTTTCGCCTTCTTTCATAAAATAAATGAAGGCCACATTTCTGTGATCTATTCCTCTCTCTGTTTGATCCATTCCTAAAAGATGTATTTTCTATCTGCGTGATGAAAGTGTCTGAGTGTCCCAATGGATCCAGAATCAACAAAGCATTAGGCTGATGGATGTTTCTCTCGTTATTTTCCTATGTCAGGCTTGTGATGTTATGTTAAAATGCTTAACCTGAATGACTGAGTGATGACAGCAGGGCTTCTTGGTGTGTTTGTTTGCCTCGGTTGAAATCACACTAAAGCAGGGAGAACGAAAAGGTCAACCTTTGTAGGACAACACATCACCCTGTGTTTGTTTTATTTTACTTTTTTTCATTTTAAAAGGAGCCTTAATAAAATAAATTTGTATCTATGCATGTATGTATGTACAATATATACATTATTTTTAATTTGTATATTTCTTATTTTATTTTTACACTTTAAGTAAATTAACTTTATTGTTTGCAATGTTAACTAACAGCATAATTATTTTTTCTTATAATTTAAGAACTTTAAAAGTGTTATTTGAAAGAAATTTTTTTTTTATATATATATATATATATATATATATATATATATATATATATATATATATATAAACTGTAATGTGTAATTCAGTATTATTTATTAAAATGAATATATTTAAATTAAACTAAACAGCAGCATACATGGCAAACAAGTTTCAACTTAATTTACAATAACAGTGTCTGAAAACATTTATTTCAAAATTAAAGGGGAAAGTTCACATAAAAAAAAAAAAACAATTATGTAATTAATTACTCATCCTCATGTCTTTCCAATCCCGTAAAACCTTCGTCTCATCTTCGGAACACAAATTCAGATTTTCTTTCTTTTTTTTTCTTTTTTTCTTTTTCTTTTTTTTTTTATGAAATACAAGAGCTTTCTGATCCTGCATAGAAAGTAATGCAACTGAGACATTCAAGGCCCAGAAAGGTATAGGGACCTCATTGAAATAGTTCATGTGAAATCAGCCGTTTAACCGTATTTTACTACGATAAGAAATAAAAATAATATATAGTATATATTATAATAGTATATTGCATTCAAATATTTTATTTTCTTAATGAGTATTCTTTCTAAAAGCATGTACATTCACTGTGTCTGAATAACAAGTTAAAAACATTAAAACACAAATACTAATGTAAACTAATAAAGGTTTTGGTTTGCCCTTTTTCTGATCATAACATATTGTCATTCGTATGTTTCATAGTTCATAGTTTCGATGGCTTATCTGTGAATTAACACACAACGGAGTTATGTGATTTAGAAAAGCTACATTTAATAAACAAAAGTATTTGTAATTCATAATGAAGTGGTTAAGTCGTAAACACATGATTAGATAACCACTGCTGTGTTTACCACTGTTTGTGTTTCCTTGAGCAGGAAAGTCAACTTAGATAAGAGAGATTAACACGCTCTAGCGCTGACCGTGACAAGCGTAATCTCACCTCACCTTCTGCACATTTCACACAAGACTCCCGAGAGACACAAATTCTGACAGGTCTATATAAACAGGCATTTCTCCAAAGATGAACTGGACCATTGCTGAGCAGTTTCATCCTCTCCGGACTCTCCAGCCCTGTTTATTACTCGTTCAGACTCTGTTTCATTCCAGCACTTTCGCAATAATTCTGCAGGTTAGCACTTCCACCTCTGCTGAGACAATAACAGTGCAGAAATTAAATATTAATGCGAGCAGCCCTTCCAGCATATCCACGAGCATTAATCTCAGATCTTTCCCCTTCAGAAGCACGAGGCCTTGGACGCTTTTATGGAGCCATGAGAGACCCTATCTCAGCTCGCTTTAGAAATCTGGACTTCTGAAGTGTTTCTGAGACTGCCTACAGCAGGCTGAGAAAGAAAAGTTCGCCACTAGATGCTTTCCACAACCTAGCATCTGTCATCCGAGTGCTTAGCCTAGTCAATCTTAGTTCCCAAGGGTTTTGAGGACAAAGTATCTGCTCTTATGTCTGCATGACCTTCTGGACCTCAATAAGTGTCGGTTAAACCCTCATCATGGAGAGATCACGGTATCTTCAGCCTTCCTTGTCTCCATAATGGCTAATGAACGAGTGTTGGACATGTCTTTCATCTCACTGGGGACACCGAGAGTAGCATTTGCTTCCTCCAAGTCCTATATTTCTCTCAGGGATAGCACAATTACCTGCCAAGGACACTCAAGCTTTCTTGTGGAGGCTGTAAATATGGTTTAAACAAGCTGGCACATGCTGGATTTATCCCAGCCAATCAGGGCGCTGTAATCTGCCTTTTTAATTAGATGTTCTGAAATGAAATGCAGTACAAAAAAATCCTACAATGACATTTAAGACCCTACATAAATAAGTTATTTGGCATCCTACCCTTCATGAGTGGCTATTGTGATTAGCGAGTGTTTTAATTCACATTGGAGAGTGCTGATGCTCGTGTTCAAACAACTTGGATTCATCAGACTTGGATTTTCATGAAGCTCATTTAATGGTTTGGGTGCAAGGGAATTTAAGGGAATCTAGGGCCCTGAATAGCTTCATAAGACCCAAATAGAAAGCTAACGCTCCACAATTGTTCACAATTGACCCAGACACTTCAATACTACAGTCTCTGTACAATCCAAGTCTCTCAAAGGCCATTTCTGAGGGCTGACACTACTAACTCAGATAAACTTTTTTATTTTATTTTATTTTATTAGCATGGTACTTTTTGCTTTTTTCATGTTTCTCTCTCTCTCTCTCTCTCTCTCTCTCTCTCTCTCTCTCTCTCTCTCTCTCTCTCTCTATATATATATATATATATATATATATAATTTTCTCAGTTAATTAATCTCATTCACCTTTTTTATTCTGTTATAATTAAACCAAAGTCAATTTCAAGGCAAGTGATTTACTCAGCACTTCAACAATATTTTCTGATGAATATGTTGCAGTTTTGAAAAACTTTATAGTAATGTTAAATAAATAAATAAATAAATGATATTATTGTATATATATATATATATATATATATATATATATATATATATATATATATATATATATATATATATATATATATATATATATATATATATATATATATATAAATGTGTGTTAAATGTGCAAAAACGTAAACTATACAAACTGTGCTTGCTGATAATATAATCTGATCTAAAAAGCCACTAATAGTATTCAATAAAAAATTACTTTTTTTCATAAATGCTGTCAATGCATCATTTGACATTAGTGCTCTTTTATTATATTTCAAAGACATCAGAAGTCTCTTTCAGTCTTTCTGCTTTAAAATGTCATTTTTATTTCAACGTGTTCTGCAGTTTCTTTATAATTATTTATTATTTGTAACATTCTTTTAGCGATGTACTAAATGAATCCTTCCTTTTCCCCCAGTGGCACATAAAAACACTCTAATAGCTAATTGTAAACATTTAAACTAGCATTTAGTAAAACATGTAAATAGTCATTAAGTATCTAAAAACATTACATTCAGAAAATGATGTGGTAATTTAGTGACTTATGTTGTTTCAAAATGTTATGGCTAGCATTGGCTTCCATTTTATGGGCATATATCTTTATTAGAATGACTGTGAGTAAATAATGACGACGTTTTAATTTCTGAGTGAACCATCCATTTAGGTACAGTGTATTGCTTTAAAGTAAATTATTTCCCCAAGTGCTCTTTTTAAAAATATGCTAAAGCATGCTTCTTTTTCACAAGGGTGAACACTGACAGAACATCATCAATTTAGTTCTAATTTTTCAAGGTTAACTTGACTGCTATTTAACGGCTTAAGCTTTCGAGTAGCTTTTAGATCGACAAGCAAGTTTGAAGTTATTTTTTTATAAAATAAAAATACATAAATAATAATTAAAAGAAATGCAATGTAATGTGTTCAGGTTACTGCTTGGTGTGGTAACTTTGGGCCACATAAAGCTCATACTGGAACAAAAGCACAGAGGAGGATATATGTGTGTGTGTGCACTAGCAATGATGCCTCATCACAATTTAATCAATGTCTAATCACCATGACTATGTCTCCCATCTCGATGCTTTAAATGATTTCCATTCAAGTGTCCTCTTCTTTATCCTCTTCACAGTATGGAGTCAATTGACCACAATGAAACCTGTACATGATGAAATAAAGTTAAGTAAAAGTCCACCATCGGTCTTTTAGAGTGGGCAGTCAGAGAAAAGCTATGCATTACCAGTGCATTGAGTCTTGAAGAACCGGTGTGGCTGTATGACTGATGGCCTTATGAAACATGAAGGTGTTGTGTCAATAAACCCAGTTCCGCTACATCCATCAACCTGCCCTGACAGGAATGTGCAAATTTTTATTGCCTGTGCCCTGCATTCCATTTACTTTTCACTAGTGCCATTCCTCTAGTGTGGATTTCATTGTGGGACTCCCTCTTACAGTGAGGCAGAATCTGGAGTGTTTTAAGTTGATGGACAACATATCCCAGATTTCAGAGGTGAGGGAATAATGTTTATTGTTGTTTTTGTTTGTTCATTTGTCTGTTTTACTGCTATTATTAAGTATTTCAATATTATCCTCAGCAGAGGAGCCTGGAGCTACTGTAGCTGTTTTACAGTTAAATCAGGATTTCTCTCAGCTTATTTTTGAAAGAAAAATTTCTATATAGGCAAAATTTGGACTATTATTACACAAAATGCATGTAACACATATTTTAATAGGGCACGTTGTCACAGTCAAACCTGATATTTAAAAAAGCCTAGGATTTTAAGCAAGATTTAAACAAAAAAGCAATTATAAAACACATAATTCACAGAAAATTAAAAGTTGAAAAAAAAAATAATAATAATAAAAAAAAAAATAAAACTACTTAGTAAACAAATTTGTATAATTGTTTTTTTTTTTTTTACTCTTACACCTTATACTTACTGTAAACATTAGCCCCCATCCCTCTCGTGTTTTTCTGAAGATTATCACAAATAAAGAACACTTACATAAAAAGTCTCAGCCACCTGAGATCATGTGATTTGCATTCACAATGGCTCTTACGAGTCTAAAAGCAATTTCAAGTCCTAATTTCCATCAGGGGCCAGGTTCGTAAATCTTCCCAGAATTACACAACACACTCCCAACTCCCTGAGGGAACTCTGGCTTAGTATCTTTATAATGCTGCTTTAAAATTGGTTTGTCCAAATGTGCAAGACTGGAAGATTTACAAGTATGCCATGCATATAAAATGCACAGTGGGGATGGAGGAAAAAACCCCCATGCATTTCTAATAAAGGGCAAACACCATGATAGAGCTGGATTTTAAACAGCATCCTTTCTATCCCACGGACAACATTACATCACGACTGCACTGCTCTGTGTTCCTCTGTAGAGTGAGACCAGATTCTTCCCTGAGAAAAAAAAAGAAATAAAAAAAATAATAAAACATTTTCTGTAGTGTGCATTTTCTTTCTATTTTTGTAAACAGTACTGTGATTTTGAGATAAAGTTTAAAGTAAAAACTGAGACATACAATATAAATTCACAACTGTCACAAGTTTCAGTCGCAAGAAAAAGTCACATTGTAAAATTTCACAGAATTTCTGGGAGACACACTATAAAGTAATATGTAATAAAGTACCATTGTGAAATATAGTCACAACAGGAAGATATAAAGTCAATATTGAGAAGCAAAGTTGAAATTATGAAATATAGTACAATTACCTGAAATAAAGTCACAACTGTGAGATTTAAAGCCATGATTGCAAGAAATAGTCGAGAATAATTGCAAATGAGAGATAAAAAGTACAACTTTAAGTAAAATTGTGAGACATAAAGATGCAATTTTGAGAACGAAAGCTGTGATTATGAGATAAAATTAAATTGTAAAAAAAAAAAAAAAAAAAAAAAAAAAAAAAAATTCCAACAAACAGGAGACAAAGTCAAAATTACAAGAGAAATTTGGGAAAAAAGGTGCGATACAGATATAAAGGAGCAATTCCGAGAAACACTGTCATCAGTCAAAATTTCAAGAAATAAAATCTAAATAAAGTCAAAATTACAATAAATAAAGTTGCACTGGTTAGGTAAAAATAACATTTTGAGATTCTGAGTTTGAGATATTAAGTCATAATAATGAAAAACAAGGTCAAAATAAGAAATAAATGAGCAAATTGTGAGTTCTAAACTTGCAATAATATACAAAATTGCAATTAACAGAAAAAAGTCAAAATTACAGTCACAATTATGAGAGATCGTCAAAATTACAAGAAAGTTTCACAACTGGGAGAGTTAAAAGCCACAATAATGAGAAACAAATCCACAATAACAAGATATAAAGTCAAAATTACAAGAAATAAAGTTGCAATTGTGAGATAAAAAGAACAATGTGAGATGTTAAGTCAAATTATAAAACAGAAAGATGCAATTTTGAGAACCAAAGTTGCAATTGTGAAACAGAGTAACTTTGTGAAATACAAAATCACACCAGGGAGTCAAAGTCACAATTAAAAGAAATAAAAGAGCAAATTGTGAGATATAATGTCCAGTGTTGGGGTAGTTACTCAAAAAAATGTAATTAGTTACTAGTTACTTCTGTAAATTGTAATGAGATTACTTTAGTTACTTCATTTGAAAAGTAACTTCACTACTTATTACTTTACTTTTTTGTAATTTTTTTAGGTAATTTTTTCCAAATTCCGTTTTTGAAAAAAAACACTCTTAAGCGCTAAGATCAATCGTTATCAGGAAACCCGGCCCAGAACTTTACACACAGGCAAACATGGCATGTGTAACGCAGGAAAGCGTGTTGGTCTAGTAAAGTAGTGTAGTTACCAATATTATTAGTGTAATGCGTTGGGTAATGAAGTTACTTTACTTCGTTACCCAAAAAAAGTAGTATAGTTACTGCAATCCGTTACTTTGTAACTCATTATCTCCAACACTGATAATGTCATAATTCCCTGGCATTTGCGCCAGTCTTAACCCATTTTGCGCCTGTATTGTTAGTAGATTACCTACACCTGATCATCATCGGCTCTGCTTGTTTGCAACCTAACGCTATTTTGTGGTGGTCTTAGGCTACTTCCACATGAAGCCAGAGCTTTCCCTATCCATTTTTTCCCCCTCGTCTCAAGAAATATCTGCATCCACATGATACAAAACCGACACGCAATGATGTAGTATACATGCCAGACCAGTATTTGGCGCTGTAATTCTGCCACAAGGATACACTAAAAATAGAGAAGAAGACTTGGACTATGCGTGCGGTATACAAAACAACGTGGAACTATACATGTAACCTCTGTGTTAATGTTAGTTAATAAAAAGATTATTGTTCAGTGTTTATTCATGTTTTTGTTGCTGTTTAGCGGTGTCTGACTAAGGGCGAGACGTGGGCTGATGATGTCATTGTTTAAAAAATATACGGATTCGCTGTGTAAATGAAAACGCAAGAGTGCCATTTCTCAGATTTATCCAATCTGGGACCCAGTTTAAAAAAAATATCAGTTTCACTCTGCCAAAACGTCAGAGCCATTTGGGCGAAATGCAATACGATACAAAATTTTTGCGTACACAGCTAAACATGTCTCCGTGTGGACAGGGCCTTAGTAGACTGTGTTGGTCATTATTGAAGCGATCTGGCTATGTCTTTGTTCTTTAATTTGCGGACAGCCAGAAGATGAATTTGCTTTATTTGTCCTTAAAGTCCCATTGTGAGATATAAAGTAGCAATTATATCTATTGCGATATAACTAGTCACATGAAATATAAAGTCACAATTGGGAAACATAGAGATACAATTTTGAGTAATAGTCGCAATTCAAAATCAAAAAGTTCAGTGTCAATGAGCATCTTAGGCAGTCATTTTACTGTTGATCCTACAACTCAAACCGTAAATGTTACTTTTGAGATTTTTGCTTCTAAACACTAAACTCGAATTTCATGGCTTTCTAATTGACTCCTGTGCAGGGCCCGAGCACGGAGACTCTCAGCACACTCTGGCCTATATGAAGGCCGTTTATCTGCCATAAATCAGCCTGGCAGGTTCAGCAGTGTGTACATTCAGTGTAAACCCATAATTATAAGAAATCATCAGGGGAGTATGTGCTAAAGTTCAGCTTAGCCATCTTGCACAGGCTGTGAAGACAGTGAAGGGATCTTTTCTCTCTCTCTCTCTCTCTCTCTCTCTCTCTCTCTCTCTCTCTCTCTCTCAACCCAGAGAGTGGAATATGTGGAGAAAATACAATTTCTTTTGCTTTAAATATGCATAAGACGAATAAATGCTGTCGGCAGCAATTTGACATAGATCCATATGCGGCAGCTAGGAATTTATTTATTTATTTA
The DNA here is from genome assembly GCF_023724105.1 of Carassius gibelio. NCBI lineage: Eukaryota > Metazoa > Chordata > Actinopteri > Cypriniformes > Cyprinidae > Carassius > Carassius gibelio. Next base: position 20,567,470 of record NC_068415.1, read on the forward strand.
TTTTTTTAAGTTTTGAAGACTCAGATTCATTAATGAAGTTTATACTGTTTGTAAAACTCTACATTGCATATTTATTTTATTCACTGTCAAAGTTTATGTAAATTAGGGAATCTAAATAGATGTTGAGGGATTTGTTTAAACCTGTCATTATGCTTGCCTTCAGCATAACACTAATAAGCTCTTTTCATCATATGCATTTAGCTAATTAGTCCCACGGTGGACCTTTCCCTCATTATAACGGGATAATCTATAAAAATTCACATGATTTAGACTTAAAATATTTATATTACAATAAATGAGGGATGCAAAGTTAGTCTAAGCCAATTAAAATGGCTTATAGTTGATGTTCAGAGCTGTCAGTGGCTGAGCCTAAATGCTGTTCAATCATCAAAGTGAACATTTGTTTACAGCTAGTGCAATATGAATCATGCTAATTTTGCTCAGACTAACTGATTTCATGCTGATCTTTAGAGATACATCATCACTTCTACATCAAGGTTTTGTTCAAGATATTCAGTTGTGATTTTTGTTTCAGCTCATTGTGTAAGTTTGACAGAAGCTAACTTTATTTCATGCTTCCAATTTACAAACAAAGCAGGACAGATTGTGATGTGTCCATAGAAATTCGTTCAAAGTTACTCCACTTCAAGGATAAAAGCATGTGACAAGACATTGTTTCTGTATTCAAGTAGGACAACCCACAAATATTTTTAAGACTTCTACAAACTCTTCAAACTGTCATTTTTCTCTTTTCACACTGGGTTAACATTTAGTTATTTATTTTTCTTAACAACTTTTCGTCCTTTTCCATCCATTTCAAAATTTGAGTCGAATTACTATATATATATATATATATATATATATATATATATATATATATAGATAGATAGATAGATAGATAGATAGATAGATAGATAGATAGATATAGATATATAATTTTTTATGGTATAGTCACATGAGTAGCAAACAAATCAATATTATTGAATGTTTGACCCTAATAATTAAATAAACATTGCTTTTACTTTGAAGAAAATCACAAAATTTAATAAGGGTAAACTATTATGCGTTCTTATAGGTTTTTTGGATCATGCATTTTAGGGTTAACAATTTCAAACACAAACCCCCTATTGGAACCAAATCTGCCTGCATAGAAACTTAATACACGCTACACTGCTTCCCATAAATGCTCTTAGAAACTGTATCATTATGAAGACTGAGGGCGCTGGGGTGACTCAGAGATCAGAGAAGAGCATAATTATGAAGAAATTATTGAGCTCTCCAAATGCCAAGCGATCAGGGCCTGAGAAGGCCTGGAGCAATGACAAACCTCTCCAACATAAAGGTACCATTGGCCACAGCCAGAGGGGTGAGACACGGGAAATTTGGCACACTGTTTTACCTTCATCACTCTTTAGTGAAGTGGAATATTTCTCTATTGCTCTCTCTCCTTCTATCTCCCTCGATCCATCTTTCTCCATGCTGAGACAAATCCCTTGGACCCATAATTCATCCTTTTCTCCCAGGGCCTGACAACATGGCCGCCGGGGAGACATACCGAGAGCACAATGAAGTTTCTGTTCGGGGCATATATATCATGGCTAGACGTGTCAGGGCAGATGTGAAGGGCCAGTGTAATGGCTTTGGAGAGCAGCTAGTGTAAACATTGAGGAATTTGATATGCGTGCGGTCCGACGTTGCCCTTCCAGCCCCCCAACATTAAAAAATGGAATAGTATCGGCGTGAAGACTAATCCGACTCTTTACCCACTCCATCATTATTTGTCCACTGTCTGTGGCACAGAATCTATTAGTATTAACGTTTTACATGCAGCCTTGTACTCCGTTTGTCTATTTGGGACAAGACAAAAAATTGGCCGGATGGATTAACATTCTTGTTAACCATCAACGACTGCGATTTCAGGTTTTGCGTGGGCCGGGCCATGTTCCTAATTGGGTATTATGCTTTATAGAAAACCGTTTGTGCCGCAGTAAGCATTAATAGAGGTAAAGTAACTCGTTTTAAGTTTCTCACGCTTCTTTTTTGACACGCTGTCAGGACGAGATTCCTCTGGGTCTTTTAGTTGGAATACTATACTAAGTTGGAAACTGTCGAATGTTGTACTTTTTTGGGACATCTCTGATCTTGCATCACCTCACTGCAGTTAGGCAGTCGGAGAAATTAGATGAATGTGTTAGAGGAGTTTTCTGTGTGGAAAAGTTTTAAAATTGTTTGGTGTTTTATCATTTCGATTTATGCAAAATATATTTGAGAATATTAGAAAGACACATAACTGATGTTATTATCCTTTAAAATTGGAGCTTAAACATATATATATATATATATATATATATATATATATATATATATATATATATATATATATATATATATATATATATATATATAATTGTTTATTCATTATTATTTTTTGTTTAAATTATATTTGCAGTCATCTAATGCTCTATAAAGTTAATGTTTAAAAACATTAGTAATTCAATACTTTTAAATATAATCTTTAGCAGATATGAAATGAATATCCATTGTACATATTGTACATTATTATGTAATGATGCCTATTAACTCTTTCCCCACCAGCATTTATTAAAAAGTTGCCAGCCACCGCTAGCGATTTTGATGGCCAGTAATAATCTTCTTTGGCAAAGCGTTGTCTTCTAAATGACAAGATAACTTATCAATGGCAGGAAAGAGTTAAAACTACAGTATAGTTTAAATAACCAATTTAGTTTTGCGTGCTTGCCTTTGAAAAGTAAACTTGAACATACTTTTAAATATGCTTTTTACTTTAAATATATAGTTCGGTCATGAAACTCTAGATGGTGCAGGCTGATGGGTATTAATGTAACTGATGATACTCACAGTGTTAAACGACTTGGCACAAGTGGATTGCTTCATGTTGCATATGCATCCAATGAGCTTACTACTTTAAATTAAAATGGCAGGATAGCATCCAGTAGAGCATTTTGCAGCACACTTTCGGAGTCCTTCTGAAACCCTCCACCTTCCCCAGCTCCACCTGTACAGATCTGCTTCGGGTTATTTAATATGCTATTTGTGCAGCAGCAGTATGTATTAAATGCTCACAGGACAGTATCCCTGTATGGAAGTAGCAATTGTACTTTTAAGTGTATTTATGTTCAAATATACAAGTATAAAAAATAAGTCCCCTTTTATTTCATAAGTATTATGCAGAGCTATCTGAAAGTAGATATTTTAAAATATATACTTTTAAGATTTGAAGTACACTACAAGTGCAGATTCTGGATTTGCTGACAGCTAAAGATGTAGCAACTTGTTGATGGCTGCTCTGAGTTGTATCATATCAGATAGCGTTATCTGATATGATACAACTCAGAGCAGCCATCAACATATTTGGGAATGGGTCGAGCTTGAACACGTCTCTCCCACTTCTAGACACAGAAAGGAAAGACTTCTTATGTCTGCATTTATCTGGGAATCTTGTTTGGATTTAAATCTGTGGTTGTTATTTTTTAAAATAGTCCAAAACTGTTCTGAGTGGGCAGCCGTATATTTGTTAATGCTGGAATTTCAATAACATCTTCCACAAAATAAATAAATAAATAAATAAATAAATAATAATAACAACAAAAACAATAATAATAATAATAATAATAATAATAATAATAATAATAATAATAATAATAATAATAATTAATCCAGGCAACTTTAAACGTGGTTTTAAATGGTTTTTGGTGATCCAATCAAAAACAGATATTTTATGACTTTATATTTCAGAAAGGTTGTGAGATTTTCAGATTCGATTTTCGTGAGATTTGAAATATGTTTTCATCATAATTCACTACAAATAATCATTATTGGTCTTTTTGACTAACTGTATTGTAAATGTTCCATCACGCTCTATTATTATCTGTCAAAACAGTGTCATATTGCATATTTATTTATTGTTTTTATTTTCATTCTTCGTAATATAAACAAGACAACAGACACCACAGCCTTGTGTTCTGGTCACCCGATTAATATCCCATGAATTATTCCACTGGGCTACTCTTGGAATCTCCTGATTCTCTTCCCAAATCCTCACCCACGTATCTGTTGTCCCTCATGGGGTTGGTCCTTGTGGACCTTTTAACAAGTTCAGTTAACACACACACACAAATATATATATTTAAGTATTGTCAAAATTTGTGATAAAAAAAGAAACAAAGAAAGAAACATACCCTTAATTGTACATTACAATTACATGCTGCTGTAACATTGATAAAATAAAATAAAATAAAAGAATATAAAAAAAGCAGACTTATAATCATGTGGTGAAAGTGAGCAAAAAGAAGACTAGTACAAGTGAAGCCCTGATTCTAAAAATAATTAATAAATTCTAGTAGGGACCGTCACTTGCAGTTAAACTTATTTCCGATCATTATAGAAATAAATTGCAATGCAAGATCCACCTGCTCATTTTGCTCTCCATATTCTGAGAGTGTCAATGTAACTCATCTGGACTCCTCAAACATTTATCAAACCTGCTGCTCTAAAGTAGCTCAATCTCTAAACTTATTAATTTTAAAAGCTTGTCTGGCAGTCCTCTAAATAAATGATGGTGTTGAGCTTATTCAGCTTTTCCAGGCCTGAAATAAAGGTAGTAGTAAAGAGACTTGACTCACATGGTACTTTTTACTGATACCTACACAGATTGTGTATGGGAGGCCGTTTGTTCTCAACTTCAGATGCTATAATGATTCGAAAGGCCAAGAGGACAAGCGTAATTTAAACAAAGTACTCGTGGGATGGTCAAATCTTCCTTTATTTGGCAGGGGAGATCGTTTGAAGGTACGTTTCCCCTGTTTAGGCCTCCTTTGCTAAATGGTGCCATTGTGAAGAAGGCTGATGATAACAATCTCAAACACTCTCTTGAACGCTCTCCATATGTGTGCTGAGGAAGTATACACTACCGGCCTAAAGTTTGGAACAAGTTTGTTTTTGCAATGCTTTGGCCTGCATGTATTTGATAAACAATAATTGAATTGTAACAATTGTTATTAAAATTAAAAATATTTTTTTCTAATTGAATACATTTTAAAATGTAATTTAATCATATGATGGCAAAGCAGATTTTTTTTTTTTTTTTTTTTTTTTGTCAGCTTATGTAGTTTGAAATGGATTTGTAAAACCGTATTCCATGTTTTTTTTTTTTTTTTTTTTTTTTTTTTTTTTTTTTTTGCCATTAATGCTTCTGAATATGATCAGATCAGATTGCAATTGGATTTTAGTCTGAAAAAAAAAGGTCCTTTGTCTTTTGTCAGTAGTGTAGATATCAGCGTAGCGAAGCATCACTTTCAGACCAAGCAGGTCTAAAGTAAAAATACTTTATTAATTAATACACAATAACCATTTATAATGTGTTGGTGAAAATATTAAAATTAATTATTATTATTATTATTATTATTTTATTATTATTATTATTATTATTATTATTATTATTATTATTATTATTATTATTATTATTATTATTATTATTAATAATGCATTTTCAGTGCCACGTGTTTCTTCACAAATCATTTTAAAATTATTATTGCTGTTGATAACTATTGATTCAGGATTTGTGACGAATAGGAAATTCAAAAGAACAGCATTTATTTGAAATAGTACACTTTTGTATCATTATAAATGTGATCAATTTAATGCATCCTTGATGCAGAAATGTCAGGTCTCTGGTCTAATCACCTGCTCTTTGGTTTGGGGTTGAGTGTTTGTCTGTGTTATTTGTGCCCCGCCCTCCTTGTCTCCGCTTGTTAACATATATTGTTCACCACCTGGCCCTTGTTAACTCTAATTTCTTCCCTTTATAGTTCCCTGTCTTTCTCTGTCTTTTGTCAGACTGTTGCGATTGGTCTTAATAGCTCGGATCATATTTTTGGTCAGTGTACTCACCTTGTCTTGTCTTGTCACCAGGGTCCAGTGCTCGTAGCTGTATTGTTTTCTGCCCCCTCTCCATGTGCTCACTTGACAAGGATATCTCTCTGGTTCTCATTCCATCCTGGGTCTTGGCTGTCGATCTTTTAGACGCTCGGATTAATGTCCCACCTTGCTGGCTTCACCTCACCTGCCATTGTTACGGCTGATGTCAGCCGCCGCTACTCTTTCGATCGGGTGACCGCAGACTCCTCGTCCACATGAGCCGGCTGCGGAACGGCCAATTGCCTGCTCTGAACTTTTCTGCTTTAATAAAGCTTTGTTTAACCCACATCTGAATCCAGCTGCCTTTCCCTGACAGAACAGTCTGACCAGATTGTGGATTCAGCAGGATCAGATCCACCTCACTCTGCCCTTGTGCAGCAGGAAGTTTTATTGGGTCAGCATGCCACCCAGCTCAACACAACCATGCAAGATGTGGACACTCTTAATGCCCGAGTCACCGGGCTCCTCACACGGGTTGATAGTCTTCAGTGGGAGGTGGCGAACCGGGGTTCCATTCTTCGTGACAGCATTTCTCAGGAGCCCGAGCCTCATGCCAACAATCCGCTGGTTTATGATGGCAATCCTAATGCCTGTCAGGCCTTTCTCTCCCAGTGTTGGCTGATGTTTTCTCTGCAGTCCTAACTATAACCTAATTAATCTTGCACGCCGTGTGGAGGGCCATCTCAACCACCGCCGCAAACACCGGCAAACCACTTCTCCGTGGCACCACCTGGAGCCCTCTTCAGCCAATGCAACTAGTCCTCAGCCCTCTGATGTTGAGCCCATACAACTGGGTCTTCTCCAGCTTACGCAACAGCAGAAGCAGGAGCGTCTTTCTCTAGGACTGTGCCTATATTTTGGCAAGGAGGGCCACTTCATCCCTCAGTGTCTGGTAAAAGCCAAGGCCCACCAGTGAGGCGAAGAGTCCTGATGGGCACCTTTCCCTGTTCAAGCACTCCAGCAGCGCACACTCAGCTGCCTTTTCAACTCTCCTTTCAGGGGGGGGGGGGGGGGGGGGGGTCACAGGCTAGTCTCACCCCGCTGGATTTGGGGGCTGAGGAGAACTTCCTTGATTCCACATCTGGACACTGATGGAACATTCCGATTATTCCCCTGGTTAAACCAATTACGGCATGGTCATTAGCTGGCAGCCCCTTACCACCATCAGTCATGTAACTCCCAGTGTGAGCCTTTACATTGCTGGTAATCATTGTGAGCAGATTGAACTGTTTATTATCGACTCCCCGAAGTCCCCATTAATACTGGGACATCCGTGGTTGCTGAAGCACAACCCACATATTGACTGGGTCAGTAATTCTGTTTTAGCCTGGAGTCAGTCTTGTCACTTGTCATGTTTGGGTGCTGCTTTTTATGCTGTCTCTGTGTCTTGTATTTCACAGGTGGATTCCTCTGACCTGACTAGTGTCCCGGTGAAGTACTATGATCTTCGGGTGGTCTTTAGTAGATCCCGGGCCACCTCGCTATCTCTGCATCGTCCTTACGACTGTGCCATTGACCTTCTCCTGGGCCCTTCTCTGCTTAAGGGTTATTTATATTCCCTTTCGGGTCCTAATAGAGAGGCCATGGACAAGTATATACGTGAATAACTTCAGGCTGGGCTCATTTGCCATTTCTCCTCTCCCGCTGTTGCAGGGTTTTTCTTCGTTCAGAAGAAAGACAGCTCCCTATGCCCTTGTATTGATTACCGAGGTTTGAATGACATTACAATAAAGAACAGGTACCCCCTACCTTTAATGTCATCTGCTTTTGAATTGTGAATGGAGCACCCATTCGGGACACTACGAGTATCTGTTTCTTCCGTTTGTTCTTACCAATGCTCCGGCCATTTTCCAGGGACTCGTCAATAGTGTGTTGGGTGACATGATTAATCAATTTGTCTTTGTGTATTTTGACAAAATATCCTGATTCCCCCCCCCCCCCCCCCCCCTCTCCAATTACACACCCAGCATGTCAGGCAGGTCCTTCAGTGTCTGTTAGAGAACCAGTTGTTCGTTAAGGTGGAGAAGTGCGAAATCCACTCCGAGTCTGCTACGTTACTTGGCCACATAATTTCTACCAGAGGAATTAAACCAGATCCTGCTAAGATAGAAGCAGTCGGCAAGTGGCCAATCCCTGATTCCCGTAAGAAGTTTGCCAACTTCTAGCGGCGATACATCAGGAATTTTATTCAGATCGCTGCACCTCTCACAACCTTAACCTCCACCAAGTTGTCCTTCAGATGGAAGCAGGAGGCTCAGGTAGCCTTTGACATTTTAAAGTCCCATTTTGACATTTTTCTCATTTGGTCTGAACCTCAGACCGAACCAAAACTCCAGCCGATCTTCGCCGGTCCTCTCCTCCTGCCTGTGCATGGTCAGCAGGTTTGACTTTCTACCAAGGATCTGCCTCTCCGGGCACCTTCTTGTAAGCTGGTGCCAAGTTTCATTGGACCATACCGCATCACCAAGGTGGGTAATCCAGTGGTGATCAGGCTCAAGCTCAAGGGGCGGGGTTCTGTCAGGTCTCTGGTCTAATCACCCACTCTTTGGTTTGGGGTTGTGTGTGTGTGTGTGTGTGTATGTTTGTGGGTGTGGATGGTTTGTGAGCTCGCCATGTGCGCGAGTCTTTGTTATTTGTTCCCCACCCTCCTTGTCTCCGCTTGTTAGCCTATATTGTTCACCACCTGGTCGTTGTTACCTCTAATTTCTTCCCTTTATAGTTCCCTGTGTTTCCCTGTCTTTTGTCAGACTGTTCTGATTTGTCCCAATAGCTCCGATCGTCTTCTTGGTCAGTGTACTATCCTTGTATTGTCTTGTCACCATGCTCCAGTGCTCGTAGATATATTGTTTTCTGCCCCCTCTCCGTGTGCTCGGTTGCCAAGGTTATCTCTCTGGTTCTCATCCCAACCTGGGTCTCAGCTGTCGATCATGTAGACGCTCGGATTAGCGACCCGCCTTGCAGGCTTCACCTCCCCTGCCGTTGTTATGTCAGCCGCCGATTCTCTTTCGATCTGTGATCGCAGACTCCTCGTCCACACGAGCCGGCTGCGGAATGGCTGACTGCCTGCTCTGATCTTTTCTGCTTTAATAAAGCTTTGTTTAACCCACATCTGAATCCAGCCTGCTTTCCCTGACACAGAAATGCATAGTTTCTTTCTTAGCCCAAAGTTTGTAACTTTAGTCCATCATGTTTTCCACAAATAAGAAAATAAATAAAATAAAAATATGCAATTAAATGAATAAATATGAAGAAGCAAAGCAGTTTCCAATACTGATGATATTGATATTGAGCAGCAAATCAGCATGATAAAATGATTTCTGATGGATCGTTTGACACTGAAGAAAGGCATTTGCATGTACAATATATTAAAATAGAAAGCAATTAATTTAAATTGCAATACTATTTTTACTTTATTTAATCAAACGAATGCAGCTTTGGTGAGCATTAGATACTTCTTTCCAAAAACTGGTAGTGTATATACTCTGCGAAAAAAATAAATAAATAAATAATAATAATCTTCAGTGCAACTTCAAACACCTTGAAACAAACAGAAGCAGACAATGTTAGTTTGGGGATTTAGGGTGTGCATGTTGAGTTCCTCTGCCAGCTGAGCGTGACCGCCACTTGTCTCTTCTGTTCTCCCACAGAGCGAGCCCTTATTTGCTCTTTTGGATTCACAGAGACTCTATTTTTAGGGCAGACTTACAGACAGAGTTCCTGGCGGCCGTGAGCTCGTGGTTGTTTCAGAAAACCACGGGGGCCCGGCATAACGATTCTCTATCTTCCTCCCTCCTTCATGTCCAACCTTTATTCACAGGCCTCTCGCGGTAGAAACTATGGATTGAAGTGTTTCAGCTCATGGCATGAACATATTCACAGCATAATTTATGAAATAGCCTTATGACAGAGAGTTCTGCGGTGAAGTCGATTAGTGATATGGCCGGTATCTGAAACATCGTAATGTACATGCTCAGTAAGCTCAGTATGCACATATTAATGTAGTTCGAAACTGATTTCTAAAACCATATTTAATGTATATTTATAACCATATTTTTATTATTATTATTATTATTATTATTATTATTATTATTATTATTATTATTATTTTGCCGTTAACATTTGCTAAATATGATCAGATTCCAATATGATGCACAAAAGTCTGTCTGAAAAAGATATTTTGTCTGCTGTCAATAGCATAGAGATCCGCGTATCATAGTGTCACTTTCGAACCATGAAGGTTTTTGTTGGAGAAGTTTTGCCCTCTCATACAAAACTCTTGATCATGTATTGAAATGACTGGATTTTGCATGTGGAATTCGACAGAGCAATGGAATGCTTGAAATCCATAGAAGAAATAGAAATAGAAGAAATATGGTTACTTTTCCAGAATGCTTAAAACAACCTATTTGAAAACTACTGTGAAATGTTTTACAATTTTTAAGTAAGGATGTCACCATAGACATTATCACATGTATTAATACACATTAATCACTAATTTGCCAAATTGTAAAATAGTTACAAACTGCCATGAGATTGTGTTGGTGAAAATATAACAGAGAATTGTGAAAAATCATCAGAAAAATTATAAAGAATATGTTTAGGAAGTATTAATGATGGGATTGTGAAGATCACTTTGTGTGTGACCAAACATCTGTTTGAAAAATATCTTACTCAATGGGGGGAAGAAACTAAATGTATCACCAAATATTAATGTCAATAACAAACGTACAATAAGAACTTTACACCAGCACTGTAATTAGGAGCTTTGTTTTTTCCTGTTTTATTTTTATTTCTTTATATATATATATATATATATATATATATATATATATATATATATATATATATATATATATATATATATATATATATATAGTTTTCTATAACAGTTCATTGTTCACTGTAATTTGTAAATAAAATACAGCTGAGCATATGATGACCTTTTACACAGTTATTATTATTATTATTAATATTATTAATATTATTATTATTATTTTCTTATCATACAGGAAACGAGAGTAAATCTTATTTTTTTTTTAATTTTTTTTTTGAGAGAGAGAGAGAGCAGTTATGACGCTTATATGATTATGACTTACAATGACCCTTGAAACACCAACCTACAGTTCCTTCCGGTAATATCTGAACTTTACGGTGACATTTTCGACAGTAATATTGTGCACTGCTGCACCACAGTGCAAGAACATAAGGAATGAATTCATGTTCACACATGATCCTGTTAAATTTGTGCATGAAGGCAGGGGAGATATCAGTGATCTAAGACAGGCATGAGATCATATTTCCACTCTCAAGGTTTGTTGATTTAAGAGCATGACAATCATTTGACCCAAAACTGAATGAAAACCATTGTCACTTTCTATCTTCCCTGCTTGCACTCTTTGCCCCACTCTTACTTTGTAAAAACCAAGAGTATTATTATTATTATTATTATTATTATTATTATTATTATTATTATTATTATTATTATTATTATTATTTGTTAAATATAGTATATGCAGCATATTCTCAAAACATATATTTTATAAAAAAAACAAATTGCAACTGGCAGTATGTTGGGTTATTAAAGTACAGTAGCAAGGTTGTGTGTTTTAACCCAGCCGAGATGCACATTGATTTAACCCGAATGTCCAATAATATTGACTGGAATGCTGGGCTAAGTTCTCTTTATAAATGTTTATTATTTAGTCGCCTTACAGCAAACTCTGTAAGAATCTCATAAAGGTTTAAAAGAAGTGAAGGGTGAATAAATGATGACAGAAATATAATTTCTATTTCATTCTACTTTCATTTAATTTTCATTTCTATCCAAACATTCTTTTAGAGCCTCCTAACCTCCAGCTACCCCAGTTGCAAGCTTTACTGAACCTATTGCAAATCCTTTGCAAACTTTACAAGTTATCAGTTATCAAATGCATCAAAAACTGTCAGACTGTCAAAAACGGTCCACAATATGAAGAGAGGCCATGAAGGGATCTGTACTTAACGAACATTTATTCATTTCCTGTTCCTCAGAACTTTGATTTCAAATAAATGTAGTCAAACCCAAATCAAATCCACCAGCGGTGTCTCGTCAAGTTATTTTATAGCTATGAACATTCGGGCTCTGTTTTGACGTAGACAAGGTTAAGCTCTCAAATACCAAACTGCAAAAATAATTTTGCCCACATTGGCCAGCTGGCTCTGTGCACTTTGTCTAAAGCTCCCCAGCCGTCTGTGAATGTCTTCCCCGCCAACAAAGAGCGGCTTTGTGCTCTGTCAGACCTATACCTCACCATGCTCTTAAATAATACATCAATATAGATAGAAGCTAAGGCTTATGTTGTTGTTCTTTGAGAAGAGTGAAGTGACTGGTCCATAGCAGATTACTCAAAATCCAAATCTCTCCTAGGGCGATATGTCTCCGCTCAGCCTAGGGTTTGCTTACTTCAAGGTTAGGACATTTATGACAGCCGTATCTGAACAAACCTGTAGAGTTTTTATGACATGAAGTGCATAAAACACTTCCTGCACTTGACAGATACGGTCATGTTTCGCCAAGAGAGATGGCAGAAACCTGTTCAGATGCTACATTTTAAATGTAGCAAAGATTTGTTGGCTGACTTGATTAATGGCTAGAACGGTTTAGATATTTGTTTATTTTAATACTGTATACATTATTATTATTATTATTATTATTATTATTATTATTATTATTATTAATAATAATGTGGAATATGTGGTTCCTTTAAATAAAATAAAATAAAATATCGTATTGCTGGCTTAGAATGTATTATTATTATTATTATTATTATTATTATTATTATTATTATTATTATTATCTTTTTTTTAAATGTAGAAATATTTGGCCCCTGAAAAAAAAAAAAAAAAAAAAAAAAAAAAAAAAAACAGTGCACTTTCAAAATATATCAGTTAAAAATAAGCCAGATGGACACTGGCAACTTGTTGGGTTATTAAATTTATCCTGCGTGGTTTGTGCATTTCTACCCAGATTGGTTGCACATTGATTTAAACCAAATGTCAGTTCAAATTTACTTGAATCCGAGGCTTTCCTTTTAAACAGTTATTATTATTATTATTATTATTATTATTATTATTATTATTATTATTATTATTATTATTATAGCAAGAATTGAAAAATGTTGCATTTATAAACAGATATAAATCTTAGTATAATACAAGAATACTACTGTAGAATAAACAGAAGTTCAATCCTCTAATGTTACATGCAGTATGGTTCAAGACTAAAAATAGACAACATTTCTCATTACTATCCTTTTTGCTGAATTGTTTTTGAAATGCACCATCACACTCGCAAATAAAGCAGTTTTTCTGAATATCCACACAGATATGATTCCCTATACAACCTTGCATTTGCTTTTGATTGTCCTTTATTAAATTTTCTTGCTCTTGTATGTTTTTCTTCTTTTTAGTCATGCTTGTTTATCTTTCTGCTAAACATTATGATGTGATCTTGAGTTTGTAATAGCACTATATAAACAACAAATTATCATCTTTAATTGATTAATCTTCAAAACATATTGCTTCCTCAGGGTCATATTTTTTACCATTTTATGTCAGCACAATGGCACTTTGTGGAAAGTAAAGTCGTCTTGACATCCCTGACAGCTTCAATCCCAGCCAGAGAGAAACTATTTGTCCCCTATTAACTCATTTGTGTTTGCTATACACAATATGTTACCATAAGGAAACGCTGTGGTTAAAACCATCACAGTGGTGCAAACCACATTCACATGCAAAATCTGCAAACATCCCAACACCAGCCGCCTGGCATACCCTAGATAATATCCTCATAGAACACAAACTTCTCACAGAATGCCTTTTGTTTAAAGACATTGGCCAATTACTAAAATATTCTGGGTGGACATAGCACCTGAAGCGGGATATCTCAGCTGCCTTTAAATATTCCCTGTTTCTGGAGACAAAAGGCGCTCTTCAAAACAGTTGAAACGGCCTTTCAATTGACCAATCAGCTGTCAGAGCTTCAACGTGGCACAGACTTCCATTGAGATAAGTCCTCGACCTGTGACCTTTAAAACTAAAACGTATTATATGTCTTTTCAGGCCCCAAATGAGGGATTGAGTGTTTAACAGCCTTCAAAGAAAACCGAGTCGTTCATAAAAGGTGTGCGGGGGCAAAAAGACACACACGAACTTACAAATCCAGAGGGGGAATATGATACACCTTATCTGCAGTAAGGAGGACGGAACAGAGATAGGGTCATTTACTGAAGTGAAAGCGAAATAGTTTCCTTTCCTTCTTTTCCTTCATCCGTGGTTGGTTATTTTTCCTGTTTTGTTTTACAAAAAAATCACTCCTACAAACCTAATGGCTGCTTTCATGAAACCACGCATCCCCCCCGGCATAGCCTTTTCCGAAACGGTCACCTGTCAAGAGCGAGGCTACTTTATTAAAATTTAAATTGCCTTAATCGGAAGTCTAATCATGATCCCATTGTCCCAGTTTGATGGTCTATTATTACATCATCCCCCGTAGAGTGTATAATCAGCGCTTCCTCTCTTCGTGGACTTACAAGAGGCAAGTTCTCGGAAAGCCTCCGAAGACGTCAATGCGCACCATGTCATATTCCAGTAATGAGAATCTGCCAGGGACAAACAGAAATAAGGAAGACGGAACAAACAGTCCGTGTCCAACAGGCTGATAATGACAACAGACAAGAGAGCCGTGAAAAATAATGTATGCTTGTTCTGATGAAGCTAAATTAAACAAGCTACATGATACTCTTGCTTCACACCATGAACATTGCTGTGGGCTTTAGACTTGAACTGGCTAGCGATCAGTCCTCCAGTTGGCAGATGTATATGTGCAATTCTGGAAATTACAGTCTTGCCGTAATGATAAATTGGCATTGGGCCATGCTTTGCTAAAATGAAGATAACATGCTCTGGAGATCTGCGCCAGTCACGATACGAAGCACCAGACACCACTTTAGAAAGCGTGCTTGATTATATGAGGAAAAGATGTTTGAAATGTCCAGTCATCAGACAAGCTTTGGGCTCAGACAGAGATTAGTTCTGACAAAGCGAAGGAGAATTACCTGAACATTAGAAGTGAATTTGAATCAATTATACCTCTCATCACAAAAATCGAAATTACAATGTAGGCAGGTGCTAGACACATACTGCAGTTATTGGTGTTTAAGAGAAGTCTATGTATGTGTATGTACATGTGTTGTGCTTCTAACCACCACTATCTACAAGTAAATATGATTGGTTTATGTGGAAAAAAATAAAATAAATAAATAACAAAAAAGTAAGACCCAGCCGGTCAGATGTCCAGTCACCCACTACACATGGCATGAAGCAACCAAGCAGTGCTGATGAATTCAACAGCTGGCCATCTCCCCAGGAGTCAGAGAGGGAGGTAGAAGAGTCCCCTCGATGAAAACACTGCATTTAGAGCATATCAGACACTGGCACTTTGCCAAATGTGAAAACAATGGATGGAATGTTTAAAAAGCGTTAATTTTTTGAATCTCCTAAAGGAGGTCAGTAATATTCGTGTTTGATATGTGATCGGTAATCTATGCAGCTTTTAATGTGAGCACCACGACATGATATCTTAGGAAAGTAACTATTATTATACCCTGTGATATGGCTTATATGCATACACTTAAGAGATAAACATTATTCTGATGCAATTGTTTTATAGTTTTAATGGCAAATGTGTGATTCTTATCCATATTTTACAGTTCATTGCATGTAGAGTGATTGGTTAAGCAACCGTTTTGTTTCTAAGCAACTTTAAACAAAATTTGTGATATGACACAATATGACACACATATTTGAAGATTTAACCATTTTACCAACCCAGTGATGGAAAGGGCCCCATGGAATAATTGGTAACTACATATTATTTTTTTCCTTATTCAAGGACTCATGCTGCTTGTGTCTGAACAATTACATATAAATATGAAAAAAAAGAAAAAAAAAGAAAAAAGAAATTGCTTTAAACTTGACCGTGTTCTGAACATTTTAAATAGGCCTTGTTTATGAAAGTTGCCCATTGAAGTTTAACAAAATTGCATTGCCCTGCATTTATACTTTAGTTTTAACTTCATTTTGTTCTTTATTTATGCTTACAAAGTTGTGAACTATATATTTAAATAAAACGTTTTGGAAGTCCTTATTATTATTATTATTATTATTATTTTTAGATAATATTATTTTTGAGATATCAACTTAAAATTCGGAACACAGCTTGTTTAGATGTATGACTTTTATTTTCTTTTTAAAGAAATATTAAAATAACATGGATTCTGCTGTTAAAGAATTTAAAACATTTTTTTTTTTTTTTTTTTTTTTTTTTTTTTTAGTTTTAGTTTTTATGCAAACTGTCTTAAACATTATGCAAACTGGTGGGTCTAACAAAAGAATATACCACTGATTATCAACCTCACAGCTCATGTTAGATCTCTCATTAAAGGTTTGTAAGTTATCATTAAAAATCAGTCCCCTTTCATCCAGTCACTCGAATTGGGATTTCCTTCAGGGAACGAGAGTTACATATGTAACCGAGACCATGGAAAATGAGTACTTGCAGAAGTGTTGGAGTCCTATGCGTGCAACAAAGACTTTTTGGGCTGTGTTTGTAGTTTTACTTGATTTGCCTAATTCCTGAATGACTCTGGTGCTAAAACAACACATGCAAACAAGATATTAGCTTGCACATTTTTTTTATTTTTTTATTCCCCTCTAAGAGAGAAACTGTGTGTAAACGATGTATGGAGGAGTTTCTAATTGTGGTGTGTTTGCACTGGATTAACTCTAGAAGTGTCAGGTATTGGAAAACCCAGTCTGCTCCAGAGTTAATAAACACACAGGGGTCCACCGGAGTTTGTGAACGGCCCTTTTGTTCAAAGAAACACAAAAAGGGGAACCTTGAATCCATTCCACTGCAATAAAGTTTGCCAGAATCCATTTGCAGCAGCAGGAGGCCTAGGAGCAGGAGCCGCTATACTCAGACACAGAGCTGAGGGCAGTCAGGAAGTGCAGATGATATTACATAATACCTGCTAAAGCCACAGGTAGATAGGAACGAGCGTGGATTGTGATTAAGCAATAAAGTTGAAGCATCGTGAGTCATCTCTGCTCCACAGACCGAGACCTGAGGGACACCACAAATCTTTGTCACGTATTACCCAGAGCAGAAACATGCACACACAGGAATGTAGGACAGTTTTCTTGTCTACAAGACTGTGCACATGATTTCTAGCCTAACTTAACACATATCCAGAGGTTTTGTAAGGGTTTGTGTAGAAGTTAGTCTGGAAGAATGTAGAGTTTCTGCAGGGCTCTCTTGCAGAGGAAGATAAAGGGTGGGAAAGTAGATCAGCTTACACACCTGAACCAGATCAGGTGACCTGGAGGAAACAAATTCCAACCGCCAGAGACACTAGTAGAAAAAAGGGACTTTCCTAATCAGATTTTTTTTTTTTTTTTTGGCATTCACACACTAAGCGAGATGAGAAAAGATACTAAAGAACAATGATTAGAAATGCTGCTTGACCTGCAGATTTGACACTTTGCAACTTAAAAAAGTTTTATATTCATGAAATATATTACATTTAGAAAAAATAATAATAAATAATTAAATAAATAAATAAATATATATATATATATATATATATATATATATATATATATATATATATATATATATATATATATATATATATATATATGTATATATATATATATATATATATATATATATATATATATATATGTGTGTGTGTGTGTGTGTGTGTTATATTTAAATGTAATATACTGATAATGATAACGTATTTATTAATACACTGAAATTGTGACCAGTCATTAATTTAATTTAATTTAATTTAACTTAATTTAATTTCTGAAAGAAAATCAACTCCAACATGTTATATTTACTTCTTATGAAGCTGGCCTTGTAAATGTTTTTCCAGACGACATTTTGCGTTTTTTATTTTTTAATCAAAATGTTAATATAAAACAGACATTACTTTAAAATTAAGTACATTATTAATGACCTTAATTTTCACACCAATGCTTAAGATGTGGTCATTATTAATACTACTACTAAGTATTATTATTAATAAATATATAATAGATCAGAATGTTGGCCAATAATAATAATACTAATAATAATAATAATAATAATAATAATAATAATAATAATAATAATAATAATAATAATAATAATAATAATAATAATAATAACAGTACACCAGTTGAAGAGGGACTTTGGTTTGTGTGTGTGTGTGTGTTTGCAAATGACTATATATTCAAACCATTTCATGTTATTCAATGAAATGTTAAGTTATGAAATGTTGCCTTTAATACAAGGTTTCCTGAAACTGTCAAATCTTTTTCATGGGTCAAAAGACAAGGTACAAGCTTGTCTTCTGATTTTGTGAATGGCCTCTCTTGTTCCTCTTCATATTTCCACAGTTTTTATTACATTAACAAATTTCATTCTCTAAATAGAATGGAGGCATGGAAAGGTCAGTGGCGTTATTAATTCACTGTATCACCCGTCTGTGCCCATAGAGACAAAGCTGCAGTGTTACTATACCACTTTTAGACACACAATCCACTCTCCCCAGGGTTGGGAGCATCTATAAATATTTCAGTGACTCAAATGGATGCCATTTAGATCCGATGCAGCCTTGGTATATCCACAGGTGGAGAGCAGACCTGCTGGCCTCTCCATACAGGCACTGGGGCTTATTCATGAAGATGGAACGATTGAATCAATACCCCAATAGGGAGAGTTTTCAATCAAATAAAGATGATTTGTAGCATATTCTAGCATGAATAGGTGACTGTAGATTTAATTGAACTCTGAGAGAAGATCAGAGAGCGATGCTCGATGAAACTGAAGCTGACAATGAACTTCGTTCCTTTTAGGGTGTTTTTTTTCCCATGAAAATGAAAGATCAAGGATTTCAGTGCAGCGAGAAATGAAGGCATGTTGCCAAAATATACAACTGTTATGAAATATTCTAATTATTACTAATAAGTAGAAGGGTAGAAGAAACTTTTAAAATATTCTAGACATTATAATAAAAACATAAATGAATGACTTTCGCAAGTCAAGTGGATCTTTGTATCTTTCTTTCTTTCTCAAAGCACTCGTTAGACTCATCAAACAAAATAATTAACTAGTAATCAGTATTAAAATCAGATTTAAATCAGATGCATTTTTTAACACTTCTGTACTTTGCTGTTTTTCATCTGATACTGACTTCTTCTTTTTTTTTTTTTTTTTCTTAAATCGGATTACGTCTTACTGTCCATAATACCGGGAATAAACATGCCAAAAGATTTCGGTTAACCATCATCAGGATTAATGCTTGTCATTCTCGTCCCCCTCTTAATTCGGCGCTGTAGGTGGCCCGAGACGTTTTCAAGTCTGGATCCATCGCAGCAGGATTTTATTAATACAGTAGCTGCTCTGACTCTGTCTTATTAGCACGATGATCCCTGACTTCCACACGCTGAGTACATCTCTCAAACGAAGCCATGCTGAGGGAAGGACGTGTGTGTGCGAACGTAAGTCAGCGTGTCCATGTTTCTCATCGTATCACTACGCCTTATTTCAAACCCTGTCTGGCTAGTTTATGGCTCAGTGAACGAATGCAGACTCATGTTTAATCTGATGAACGTAATTCCTGTTATACAAGGAAACTGTACAGCAAAGCAATGACAGAACAAGAGTGGAAGTCTGGGGTGTGGAGAGAAGAGGTAAAAGAAGAGTTGTTTTCCTTTTCAGCAGTGTACAAGTTTATGTTGTACCCAGGCCATATGTCCTCCGTAGGAAATGGGTTTTATTAATACTGTTAAGTCCAAAGTCAGTCGGGTGACTTATGGTCCAAGTACACAAATGTGAGGCTCTATTGTCGGCTGCATTCAGAGAAGAAAAGTGATTAAAAAAAAAGAACCTGGAAGGGAAAACAAGCTCCCATAGTTTCTTTCAACACGTGATCATGTGGCTTTCCGTTGTTTGGAGGAAGCAGCCATTTTACTGCCCCTCTGTGGTCCAGGTGTTGTCTTTTAATTGGCCGTTCTGAATGCAATAAAGCATTTCAGTTACATCGTCTCGTAAAGTGCTTTCACGCCACTTTTTAAATGATGTAATTACCCAGCCATTCGACGCGCAGGCTTGGAACATACAAGACAGGGCCACGGGCTCACAGCAAGAGAGTCGCTGAGGTTTCTCTAAATATGTTTTTCATTTAGGAAGCAAAACAGCAGAAAGAGAAGTAGTAGCTTGCTCCAGAAACGGCTGCTTTCATTCGCTGTTTCCACCGCAGCCCAGCTTATGTTTTCCGAGTAAAGTGGTGAAAAAAAGGGTGCAGGGATTTTTTTCTTTAAAGTGTAAAGTAAGCCAGTTTATTCAAAGGTGTTTGCCATCAGCAGCACACCACGGTCATGCAAATTCTTTCAGTCTTGTCCATTTTAGCAGTTCCTGGTATTACTTTCCCCCCCTCTCATTTATAACTATCACTAAAAGGAAGAGTTCGCCCCAAAATTAAAATCCTGTCAAAATGTTATAACCCTTAAGTTGTTACAAAGTTTCTTTCCTTTTTTGAACAAAAAAATATATTTAAAAAAATGTGAGTAACTGAACAGTTGATGGTAGCCCCCAATGGTAGCCGAAGACAATTTTCATTTTTGACTTTAGTACGAGTACATAGTACGAGAAAGAAAGAAAGAAAGACAGAAAGAACAGTAGTGCATAAAAACATGAATAAAAAGTATACCTGAAAAAAAAAACACAAAACAAAGCGCAAGCAAATAAAAACAACAACAAAGCAAAAACAAAAACAAAAAACAGAAACAAAAACAAAAATTTAAAAACAGCAAAAAAAAAAAAAGAAATAATAACAATAAACAGCAACAACAGAACAAAAGATGACAAAAAACAAACAAACAAGCAAATTAACAAACAAAATATAAAACCCTGATAGTGTTTTATTTGCTGTCCAGCAGCATTTTCAGCATTTTCAGAAAACTGCAACATTTTCAGCATTTTCAGAAAACAGCAGCATTTTCCTAGAAAGATTCATTTCAGTATGAGCACAGTAATTGCTCCCAGGCCCATACTAAAACATACAAAGACCACTGTAAGAAACTGGAAAATATCACTTTTAGTGAAACTGCAATTCAATCGGACCAAAGAACCAACATTCACATGCATATACGATATCCCTACCATAAACATGAGTACACCTTATGAGTCTTTGGAGACGAAATCTCTGGATCAGCATATCAGTGTAATTCAAATCATGTCTCTCCCCTTTAATGACTCTACTGTAAAACAGGTGAGGGACGGCCTTGAACTGATAAATAGAAATGATAGTGATTAATAGAAAATTAAAAAGACGCTGCGCCCGCAGAGCTGTAGTTCATATGATTTGAAACTTGAAAATGCCTCACATAACTAAACCTGGAACATAGACATCACACAAACAGTGAGTTTGCTCATACTATTATTAACACATTTATTTGCAAAAGCGAAACAAACCAATGACATTGTAACAATTTAGTCTTTGTATAAAAACTACAGAAAACTGGCGACATTATCAGGACACAATCATGTCTTTTTATTCATGCATCTGAAAATGCATTATTTGATCTTAGGTAGATTTGTAAATAAATACGGGAAAGTCATAAATTGCGTTTTTTTTTTATCCACATGACTAAGCTGAGGCCAAATAAACGCGGCTGTATAATTAAAAGCAGTTTATTTTCTTCAGAGACGGACCTCCCAGCCTGTTTACTGCCTCCTGCCATGGTAACAATTGATGTCTGTTTCAACCTTGTGAGTGTCCAATCAGTGTGGTCAGACATCTTGGATGAGGAAAAAACAATCAGCCAAGTAGGCTGCAGTGAATTTATTCAACAGATGATGAGGGTGCTGAGGTATTGCTGTCTCAGATGTAATAATGGGTTGAGCAGTTCAGATCGCTTTTTCCTAAAACAAACTACTGATTACATCGCTGCAAATTCAAAATATAATTGACATGCAAGGATGCTACGGGGAATGTAACAAAACAAAGCAAGTTGTTCACCATGATGGGTTCCCATGGGAACCGACTCATATGTGTGTGTGTGTGTGTGTGCGTGAGAGAATGTGTGTGTGAGCCGTAATAGAAGCCTCGTTCACTTCAGCTGGTGACTCATTTCACATTCCTGGCCAGGGGAGAGAGCGCTCCCTCAGATGTGAGCGTTAGCCGTGTGAGAGATTAGCCTATTGCACTTGTGAAACCGCCATGAGGGAAGGGGGTGGATATCAAGATTCCTGATATCTTTGCCTCAAGTGCTCAATCAGATATTTCCTGTCCCTAAGAGAGGCCACTCTTCCTGTTAAACAGGTGAAGGCATGAGAAAAAAAAAAAAGAAAAAAGGCAAAAACTTTCTTTTTCATGAATAACAAGATTCGAGTAGAACTGGTTAAATTAATTTGTTTTATTGTTATTATTGACACAATTAGTGTTTTTAAGCAAATGTACATTCCTGTGGCACAAATTACAAATCTCATCGGGATTGGTGATCAGGACTAACTCAGAATTTGATACAAATGATGAGAAATCACACAACCCTTGTATCATTGGTGCCTATTCTCTAACAATGTCCAACTGGCACAGGAATGATACGGTATATTTGTTTTTCCAAAATGCATTGCACGTGCCCTGAATTTGCAAAGAGCACAACCATAGTGACAAATAAAAGGTCAAATATATTATCATCGATTGTATGAAGAAAATTGGCATTCCAGCACAGCATGTACTTATGTAGGAAAACATACACATAAACATCACAAAATGCTTTTAAAATACACAATGACTTATTATTTCAAATGTAGTAACTTGTACATTTAAAAATTTGCATCTAAAAAAAAAAAAAAATTATAACAATAATTGTATAATCTACTACCCTCATGTTGTTTCAAACCGGTATGACTTTCTTTCTTCCGTGGAACATGCTAGGAGAAATTCTGAATGGTAACTTTTTTTTTTTTTTTTTCTGTGAAAGTTAAATATATGGGTACTGGAGCAAAGAAAAGCACCATGATATTAGTTTAGAAGTCATTCAGGAAATATGGAAAGAAAGAATGATTTTATGAGTTTATGAACTGATATCATTACTTCTCATGAACATTCTAAGAAGAGAGGTGGATGTCAAGATTTACACTGAATATCAAAATTTCATTCTTCAAAATGGATCATTCCGTGGAAGAAAGACAATTTTCATTTTTTTTGGGTGAACTGTCCCTTTAAGCCTGATCAGTTTCAAATATTATGATTACTAATGTATGTATTACTTATGTCAGATGGATGGATTTGCTATGGAAATATGGTGATACATTTTTTTGACAAGAAACTTTGCTTTGACTCGCAGTGTATGCTCAAATGTGACATTGATTCATTTTTTAGGCTTCAGAAATCTTGCCTTGTACATTGTACAAGTTGCTTATTTATTAGAACAAGTTACAAAAAAGTTAAATGCTGATTAAAGTTAATACTGGTTTGGTTGATAATAATAATAATAATAATAATAATAATAATAATAATAATAATAATAATAATAATAATAATAATAATAATAATTAAAAAAAAAAAAACTAAATTTATTTATTTAGTGTACATGATAAACATCCCTTTCTAATAACTCCTTTTGCTTCTTGTGTGGAGTCACAGAATTTCATCTCCTGCTGGTCAGCCAGCAAAAATAAATCAACACTAAGAACTACAAATATCATCGTCCATAAGCTATTCTCTCCACGTTTGTGTGTCAGGCAGATACAGGAAGATCTCTTGATGTGTGAAAAGCTTTTGTTCTCTAAAGAGCAGACTCGGTTATGACCCCTCATGCCATTAGATCGGGAACCGAAGCATGTTGTGCTCAGTTAGCAGCTTATTGGATTCCAGCTTGCAAACATAAATCAAATATCACCAAAGCTCATAAAGGTTGAAAGGCCTCAGCTACCGTAAGTTATATTTTGCTCTTTACTCAGCAACACACAGACGGATATAGCAATCACACACACACACACACACACACACCAGATATCAGATGACGCTGTTGTTTTATATAAGTTGCACTATAACAGCATGGTATATGATCTAATCCCAGTCCGGTTTTTGACATGTTCCTCAGAGGACTATCACCCAGGGGAATTGTGGGTGTCTGTCTTCTGATTCATTCTCCCTGAGCGCTGACATCCTGCGGCATGCCTGACTCCTCACCCTCATAACTCCCGCTTTGTTCCGTGGGACACGACCCCACGACCTGCTCCTACTCCTAGAGTCGTCTCTCAGGCTCACAGAATCCGCCTGCCCTCCGAATTCCTGTACGGGACTGAAACATGAGCCTGACCCAGTGATCTCATCGACAGGCGTGGACTTACAAAATAACTGCGAAAAAAGAAAAGCCAGTGTGCGAGAGATGGAATGTAGAAACAAAAGACAGGTTAGACTGCGCTAGCGTCGGCTCCCGAAGGGGTTAAGTTACATGCAGCCAAAACATAAGGAAACAAAGGTGCGCTTATGAGCCTCATTCTTGGGAGCGACGTCGTACGTCTCAGCAGGAGCTTCTTATTTTGAGTTCAGGAGTTTCGTTCTCCCCTGTCGGTGTCGGTACCGAAAACATACGTAATTCCAGAAGGCTCCCATTGCCCTTCTGACCTGCTGCGTCCGAGAGACTAAAGAGGGAGTGAAAGTAAGTGGCTTTTGTTTAAGTGTGGATTGAAAGGAAAACATTTTCTGTGGTTTAGCCGATGCACTTTCTGAATGGTATTATCAAAACTAACCGTGGCAATAACAAAATATGTCATGCAAATGAAAAATCAGCATGGAAAGGTGATAACAGGACTGTGTATATATGGCGCCGAGAGTGTGGACAGGCTTTTTAAACTTTAATTCATTACGGTATAATTGGATATACTTTTATCAATTATTTAGCGATCTTCATGTCTTCTTTTTCCAGATAATTGACTGTTGTAGACTGTATCACTTTCTCACAGTTAACACTTGTTTGCACAAAACATGTGTGTGTGTGTGTGTGTGTGTGTGTGATGTGTGAACCTGCTTTAGTAGAATATGTATGTGTTGTGTGCAATAGTGTGTGATAAAGTAAAAAAATAAAAAAAATTAAAAAGGTTTTAACCATAAGGTAACTTTTTAGTATTAGGAAAATTATCACTATTAATTAGCAACGCATTAGCATGCCTGTTATTAACTTACTAACTGTTTATTACTTATGAAGCACATATTCTGCATGACCATATTGTACATCCTTAATCCTACCCAAAATGTTAATTTAACAATTACCTAAATAACTATAAAAAAGCAGCAAATTGGGAGTTTGTTAATGTTTGTTAAAAGTCATAGTTAATGGTTTGTTAAAAGTGATAATTGGACTTTAAAATATATTGTGACCAAACATATACTAGAATTCAATCATTTGGATAAGTGATAATGTAAATGCAACAAAA
Organism: Carassius gibelio; assembly: GCF_023724105.1. Taxonomy (NCBI): domain Eukaryota; kingdom Metazoa; phylum Chordata; class Actinopteri; order Cypriniformes; family Cyprinidae; genus Carassius; species Carassius gibelio. The sequence continues at coordinate 20,592,962 of NC_068415.1, forward strand.
ATCATCAGTTTTGCTCAAAATCACACATGGAGTGTCTAACCGCACAACTGGTGTAACTTTAGCAAACACAAATTATTAAGCTATTCAGTGAGTGAAAGTCACATAACGACAAGGGAGAATGAGATAAAAACGAAACAAAAAAACGAACTATAAACTCATATTCTCTCTTTTACTGCAGATTTCATATGATGAGTCATGTGTTATTTCAAGCTACGACTAAAATAGAATTGTTAGAAACGAGTTGTAATGCTTGATATGATAATCTAGACTGCAGGGATCACCGTTCAAACATTTTATTCTGACGTTACGACTGTGTTCCTACCAGCTCAACTGGTAAAGTGTACCTTGAATGCAATTCTGCCAAAAGGCATATATGCAGATGTGTTAGTTCCACCCGTTACTCACCAAGCTCCCTCACTCCTTGAACACGTATTATATTTTGGGCACTTTGATTATGCTTCCAGCTTATAATAAGAGTGGAGCTCCGAGCTCACGTTGTAAATCCATATCACAGTTTTCTGCAGAGTTTGACCTTCTTTCTGTCCTGCTTTTTTGGATTTTGACTTCCACACATACATAAGTAACTTCGGAAAACTCTTTCTTTAGTAATGTTGGACTACTAATTCAAGTTTCCAGGACTGAACTGTGGCCTCAAAAATATTTGGACACTATTGGGTATTTAAACCACACATAAAAACGTACAAATATCTATTTACAAACCAGTGTCAGATACCAGCGTTAGAGTTTATGTCCTACAAGCATTTTATATCCAGAAACTTTCACAGTACTTTATCTATCTTTATTTTGAACAGTTCTGCATACCTACTTTTTATCATTTCAAACCTAACATATTACTTTTTTTCTTTTTTTTTTCTTGCAGAAAAATTCATTTTTATTAAATATTTTATTTGATACCTATGGACAAACATTTAAATCTTTTTAACTGCAGAATTAACCAAATATGTTTTTGGGCCACTCTAAATTATTAATTCAATTCTGGCATTTCTAAAGGCATATTTAAAACTTTAAAACACTCTTATACTGTATACAAATGCTACGGTATGCGATGATTTAAACAGGTCAGTTTCAGCACTACAGCATTTAATATGACATTTCAGCAGTTGTTCAGGAGTGAAGTACAGTAACGGCAGCTCATGTGCGGTCAGATCCGTGCCGGAGTAGAGAACACAGTTCATGAATCAGATGTTTTGTGAAGCAGGACCTGGCCTGAAGGCACAGCTCAAATAAGCAAGGGTGCAGAGGGCGATGTCTCGTCGCAAAATACCAGCACAAGCGCTTGACTGTTCTGAAGTCGCACCAGAAATAGTTTTTTACTTCTTTAGAGTCCCCCTTTCAAATACACGCTTAAGATCTCAAGATGACTGTGATCCCTCCCGCAAGAAAAGAAAAAACAAACACGGTGGAGAGAGGGCTAATGTAATTAAGCCCAAGCGTGGGGTAGGGCATTCATTTAATTAAGTCGTCTGTGCTTGTTCCTAAACCGCCATCAATCATTACAACTGACAGGTCATGTGGCGCTTGGTTTGTTATTCCTCTTAATGCTGAACTATCACTAAAATGAGCCATGTTTTACAATGCAGAGCATTCTGGCTGTATTATGTAGTGGAGAATGGGCACATGGCTGGGTTTTGAATTTTTGTAAAAAATAAATTACCTCGTTTTTGATGAGAAAAGGGGTTGTGATACATATGAGAGGAAAATTTGCATATTCCGAACGGTTACTGTAACAACACAAGTGAGAGATGAAGAGATAGTAAAGTTTGGAGAGTGTGTCATACCTTGTTTATGATGTTTTGTAAATGAGCAAATTTGGATATATTATATAACTCCTATGTACGGTTTCTTTAAAAGGAAGCTTCTCATTAAAAAACTATCTGGCTTTGTTTTGCAGAAATTTTATTCCGACCGTAAAAGATCAAATTAAATAACAATTTCAAACAGCTGATTCAGTGATATGCTGAATTTATTTATATATATATATATATATATATATATATATATATATATATATATATATATATATATATATATATATATATATATATATATACTTCAAGTCTGAATTGTTTGAAAAAAAAAGCAGTGGAATGCAGTTATAATTGAAATTATTTTGTTAAATTGTTATTGTTAAATTATAACTATTATTATTAGTGTTAGGGGTGTTGACTGATATCATCAAAAATAAATAATTATTTATATATTATTTATTTATTTGTTTGTTTATTTATTTTTGCTGTCAGTGACAATTTCTCTGTATTATGCCTAAAATATTGGTGGGGAATAAGACGTAAATGATTTTGTCTGTGTTTAAGATATCTAGACAGGGTACTTGTTTCGTACTAGTCAGCAGGCATCAAGGAACATGTCCTATAGCGGGTTTAAAGATAGAATCATTCCAGCCTAACAATGAAAACTGTCTACAATTTCAACCCTATGCACAGTCTTAGCCTTGAACAACCACTCTTTTCTTTCCCTTACTTATTTCCATCTTCTTTATATCTCTTGTCTGGTCATTCTCTCTTTAGAAACAACTCCAAGGGTGCACTATGTATAAAACAATTACCGTAAGATCTGATGTGTATACTTTGACGTTCTGGATAAGCTCCACGTCTGCTGCCCTCACCTGTGCACTCTGGGATTCATTTTAACAGGCCGGATTACAATACCACACTCAGCTGATGACCTGTAGGTGGTCAGGTCCTCGGGCAAGCTGATCCCCCCAACCCCCCACCCCCACCCCATGCCCTATGGAGCATTAGGGTAGAGGCAACTGTCCGAAGGGAGGGTGGGGATGTGGGCTACAACTGTTCCTGGCAGCCTCTGCTCACGCTGACCAGCGGGAGCGCTGGTGAAAGCATTCCGAATTCTTCCCAGACACAATGCACGTCCTTTCCTGTGGGTCCGCAGATTCTCAGGAACCTTCGGAACGAGGTTCAGGGTGAAGACGGGACACCCATCCCACCTCATACTTACTGGGCTCGTTTCTTTTTTGTTCACTCTCTAATTAGGCACTTCTTTTTGTGGTCCTTTCTTCCTCAGATGTTTTTCCCTTTCAACAACTGGTTCGCAGCAGGTTTTGAGGTGTAACAACACACCACACGTTTCTCTTGGAAAAAAAAGAGTTGGCAGCTGTCGGAATAACAACCCCATCAAAAGATACGCAGTGTCAAAGGAGGGCTAATACATTTTTGTTGTTAGTCAAATCCAAGAGCAATAAGCAAAGACAAGAGACGAGCTAGCATACTGAGGAAATATTGTTTTGATCAGGGCTGAGGGAAAAGAGAACCACGTACCCAAGATGTTGTTCTCGCATGGGCATATGGTGGATATTAAGGACTTTTTGGTGGGGATTGACACTGAAACCCTTGTGAAACACGAGTCAAGATGACAGCAGCTTAAGGTCAGGGTCTGTCTTCCCACACGTTGTTTCTGATGTAATTTATTTGTCTATCACCTAATAAAACACATGCGCACAGCTCTCCATGACCACATGTTGGTGAGAATTGCTTCTACGCATCTCGCTGACTAGGTTTGGAGGTACGGTTTGCATTTGACAGAACCAGCAACCACTCCTGCAGACCTAGTGGAGATGCTGGAGTAGAAAACCACATTAAGATTGGGTTACCCTCCAGACAGTTGCGTCCACATTGTCTGCTCTTGTTCTTGGGCTGAAGTTGTATGAGATTTAGTCTAGGTTTCCACTTGTGGTGCAGACGGTCCTTTTTAGTTTGGCTTTATCCAGTTATGTCTGGGTTCAGCTCAGCATGACAAGGGCCGTGGGGCTCTAATGCACATCACTGATGCCACCTGCAGTTTGAACAGAACCGAGTGACTGGCCCGCTGTCAGAACCTACTCTACGGCAATGGGACACTAATTGAAAACAAATTCAGCTTTAAGCTCAGGCAGTTAACACGGCTTTGCAGAAACATTCTCACTGCGCTGACAGTCAAAAGTGCTGCTTTTTTCCTGCTCTGTTGTTTTTAGACTCACATGTGTCAGTAAATTTAATGTCTAATGGTAAATTGCCTTAGTCAGTGGTCATCAAACCTGTCAGGCCAAACACCACGGCTGATCAAATCAGAAGTGCCACAGCAAGTTTTTTTTTTTTTTTTTTTTTTTTAAGCATTAAACAAACTGACATCTCCAAGGGCAATATGTGCGAATTGTTTTAAAATCCAAAATTGCTGCAAGTATGATCATGGTAGTTCACCTTTACTACCTTCTTTTATAGCTTTATTACATCAGAAAATCATCTACACTGTAAAGTAAAAAAAAAAAAATTAATAATAATAATAAAATGTTTCAATAAAACATAGATTACTGAAGTAGTTTTTACAAGAAAATTCAATTTGAGCCTTTTTCAAAAAAATTAAATAAAATAAAAAATAATAATAATAATTCAGTGATTTTTTTCAAAAGGATATTGTTTTTCCCCCATTTATTTCAGTGTAATAACCCAAATGCACAAAAAAAAAAAAAAAAAAAAAATATATATATATATATATATATATATATATATATATATATATATATATATATATATATATATATATATATATATATATATAAATGTGTATGTATAATTTAATTAATATTACATGCATATTACACATTTAAAAATGTAACGTCTTTGATTACTCATGAAATGTACCAGTAATTTCTGAGTGTTTTTTTAATTTATCATTATTATTTTTTTGGTGTAATAATCAAAATGCACTGTGAATGTGAAAGTAATTTAAAGTATTGCATTTATAATTGCCGTGTTATTACATGTTTATTACACCTCTAAAACCCTACTATATATATATATATATATATATATATATATATATATATATATATATATATATATATATAGAATTCAGAATTTAGCTCAGTCTACTCTATCTTAAATAGTCTAAAATGCTCGCAACCTCTTACATCATCAATACTGTTCTCAAAAACAGGCCGCTCTTTTAGCTTTCTGCTCTTCGCCTTCAGAAAATCAAACGCAAAAGTGACACTCTCCAAGTTTTATTTTTAGTATTCTAAAGCTCCAGAATCACATCGTGCACCACCTGCAGGGAGGATTGCTCCACAGTTTGAGACCTTTGGGTTACGTTATTAAACATATTTGGATGTTTATGTGCCAAGATCACTCTCCTTCATGGTGTGGTCTTTCTTTTTATCCTTGGTTTGTTTGCTTGAGAGCGAGGCCTGCTGGGAAGAAGCGTTGTGGCAGCATTTGTTCAGCTGTGCCTCGGTAGGATCGTATAGCTTTGGCTGTGATCTTCTTCGGGGATGGCAGGAGCCCCTTTCTGGGTGCGGGCTTCAATTTCAGACCCTCAGCACATTGCCTTGCAATTGTTTCCTATCGCAATATATTGTGGCAAAACGAACAATTTCATGAGCAGAGAGTCGTTTTTTGTTGGCGCTGCACAACATCGGTCAGTTTCATTCAGTGTTGCAACAGTTCGATCTTGTATTCAGTATCACAGTCAATCTTAAAAAGCTGTTACCACTTCTTTTTTTTTTTTACCCAAACATATCAAGATGACAACGGCATAGAGCCAGTCCATTGTCTCTAGGGTGTATAGACTTACCAACACCATGCTGTAACAACCGGCTTCAAAGAGCAGCACTGTTGCAGGCGACCTAGCATGACATTGTTCTGTCAAACAGATTGTCCTGCATGTGGAAATGCTTGGATAAGAGAGTACATGTAGCGTCCTGAAATGTATTCCTGCTGGGCTTGCATTCAAAACACGCCGATTAGGCAAAAACTGATTTAAAATGCATTGTAAATGATGAGTTTACTGCTCAAAACAAACACTTTAAAAAGAAAATACAATTGGCACATTTGCTCCAAACATTATTACACTGGCTTGCATTCAAACAACCTTGAGATGCTTTTGGTTTTTGATATTGGATAATCAGCTGATGCTGCTTGATTTGCTATACAAACAAAAGTCACAAGTCTGATTGTTTTTTTGTGTTTTTTTTTTCTTTTCTTTTTTCTCATTCCCCCTGTAAGTGGTCTACTTTAATTAATGTGATTGGCTAGAAAAGCCAGGGTCACTGTGACATGATGGATTCGGACTGTTTTTGCTCCAAACCTCTAGCCCAACTGACGATAACACAAATTATAACTGCGAGGGTCAAGCACTTTCCTTTCACACACATTAAACAGTTACTCAGGAAAGGCAAGCCTGCTGCTAGACAAAATTCAAAATCACGGCTCTTATAAAAAAGTCCTTTAAAATAGTAATAAAATCATATGCTTTACTTTTGAGCTTTTGTAACTACTGTGAGGGTGAAAAGTACCCAGAAACACTCTCTCTGATGCTTTTTCATATGCTGTGATGTCAAAAAGCCTTCGATGTTGTTCAAACTTCAGGGAGAAAACTGACTAACAGAAACAGAAGAAGCTCCCAGCCTACGCAAGTCTGTAAACAAACCGAGTGATCTGCCTTGAGTGTGATTTGACATTGATCAATATAACTGGACATGTGTCCTTAAAATTCACTGGCATTCCAGGTCTTCTCAAATACAAGATGTGAATCTAAGTTTCTGCTCACCAAGAGTCTGAAATGATTTCTAGTAGCATAGGAACTACAGTAGACAAACACTGATTTAGCTGCACATTAAGCCAGAAATGTGCATTGTGGACTCAGAAAAGCAAGGTGCTTGACATTTTCCTTGAAATGAAGCAAACATTGCCACAGAGCACATTCTGTATCCCATTATAAACATGAATGCATACATACATAAATTATATGATATGTGTAAGTGTCAATGTGCAAGTGTATTTTCATAAAAACAATCATCCGTCATTCTTTTTCTCTCTCCTCTCTCATGTGAGTGAAACTAATGTATACAATTGTGATTTAACTAATTAATAATACCATTAAGAGATCTGATATCCGACAGATACATTATTAATTTATATGGTAAAATTATTATAAATATATAAATGAAAGCATTTATTATTGTCATAGCAGCGTTGTTGTAGTTAACCAAAAGCAAAACTATTAATTTGTTAATATTTTAATAACAATTAATTTGCATGGACATAACTGTAAATATAATATATATAATTGTAATTTAATCAACAAAACTATTTGATGAAATGTTCTGATCAACTGACAACAATTGATGAATCATTTAAAATTAATAAAAAAACTACATAAATATGCATTTATCATGAACATGTTATTGTCTAATAAAATAGTTTTTGTTAATTGAAAAAGCTGAAATAATTCGTGAAAATAGAAAAGTTGTATCCACAATGTATTAAACTATAACATTTCATGTACTTTGACTAAATCTTTTAATCAGTTGACATGTTTGACATACATTACAACTATCATTATTTGACATATTAAAATATTATATAAAAATATTTGTGTACATATGGGTGTTTTTACACTCAACAAAATAAAATTATTACTATTGTTTTAATAAACTGAAAAAAAAAAAGCTGACAGTGAATGAAATTTAGAAATGTTGCCTACATGTAAAAAGTAAGAAGTACAGAAATTACCAAAACCAAACCTGAAATAACAATAAAGCTAAATAAAACTATAAAAACTAGGTGGCAAAAGCACATAGCAAACTATTAAAACTTTAACTAAACTTAAAATGAAAAAAAAAGGCTAAAATATTGAAATACGAAATACTGATCACACACACACACACACACTCACACAGTCAAGTTGTTTTATTTGCTTTTATTTTAGCTGTTTTTCTAGCACGAAACTTACTGTAAACACAAGCTCCAGTGTTGTGTAGACTGTGTAGACATCCATTTGTTGAGAAGTCTACTGCAAATAAGAAGTGGTGTGGAGGGTTTAAGACTTAAGAAATGTCAAAACTTCTACCTTTAACTGTACATTCGAAACCGTAAAAAGCCTCCATCTAAATGACCGGAGGCTGAGGAACACCTACACACACACACACACACGGGGGCTTGTGTATACTGAGCTTCTTGGCTGAAAAATAACCAAAAGCTAAAGGAAATCAAAAGATGCCTTTACTGGCTTGTGGGGGAGGACGTGAAACAGTAAAGGAAAACTTTTCAAGGGACGGACCAAAAACGAGCTGCTCTGAGGGAATATCACGGCACTAATGTTTATAGGGAACACCAGTAGAAGTACTAATGTTTTTGTGCACGTACTGAACTAGCCTTTTATATACCTCTTCCCTGTGGTGCCATCTTTAATCATAAAAAAGGGAAAAGAAAATAAGAAATACAACAAAAGAACACTATATCTAGTTAAAAAAAATAAAATGAAAATACTACCATAGCCTAAAATGTGTTCTCTTATTAAACAGAAGAGCAGCTTTTGCTATTCCTGTTTGCATCGAATGTTATGTATACAGTTCTGTAAAATGTGATTACTCATAACAAACATATTTTATGTTTCCTGCTGTTGACCGTTCCAAGAAAACCGTGTCTTGTATTCTATTACTACAACTAATATGTTCATCTTTCACCAAAAACCACTGCAGAAGATACCGCATTTTCCCCTTAGGGGAGGAATTAGTGAAATGTTGCTCCGTCATTCCAGCACCGTGAAGTATATCATGTGATTTACGATTCCCCGTCACACGTTTTTCAAATGAAAGGATCTCTGTCTATTCGGAAGAAATATGCCACGCAACCCCTAAAATTGTGGATGTTACTGCTGCCAAGTCACCCACATATGTATAAACGTTCTCTAATTCATTTCAGGTTTATCCCTGTTGTTTTCATTGTGCCCCAGCCTTAGCAACACAACGGAAACAACGTTTCAAATCCTTATCAAATGTTTAAGCAGGTTTTAAGGGCTTTGTAAAGTGGCAAGTGGGTGTTTGAATGACTTACAGACAATAGGAGTCACAGGTCAAATGCATCACAGGTCAACAGAGGATGAAGTCAAGAACTCATCTTCTAACTCAGTTACTTTTTTTTTGTTTTTTTTTGGGTGCTTGTATTTTTTATTTAATTTAATTTTTTTCAGAACAATTGACGGAACACAATAAGGTCAAATTGCTGTTATTTTGTGCATCATTATCAAGAATCCATACATCAGTTTTTTTTTTTTTTTTTTGTATATGTGAATGTGCCTTTTTTAAGGGCCGGTCCCCATTTTTAGGGGACTATATGCTTGGGTGGAGCTGTTCTCAGAAATATCTGTTTGTACTGTTTTTAAAAAGAGCCAACCCGATCTCACGGCAATTCGGACATTTTTCACAATGTGGCTTATTCGTACGAATTCGTACGACCACAAATTCATACGATTGTTGCCAAATCGTACGTATTTTACGAGTTGCACAATTCGTATGAATTTGTACGAATGACCTACACCTAATCCCGCCCTTAAACCTAACCGTCATTGGGGTCGTATAAAATCGTACGAGTGAGGTCGTACAAATTCGTACGAATAAGCCACCTCGTAAAATACGTACGAATTGGTCGTGAGATAGCATTGAAAGAGCCCACAAAGTGGAATCATAGGTTTAATGTATTACATTTTGTTGCAAAAACATACAAAATCATTGCATACAGTGTGCAACTTCAATTAATCTAAGTTTCAGTTTTGGAATAAATAAATAAATAAATAAATAAATAAATAAATAAATAAATAAATAAATAAATATTTATGTATTTTTTTTCTTAAAACAAAAACAAAAAAAATCTCAAACGCTTACATTATTACATGAATTAACCGCATGTGTTTCTTTTCCATCCCACTGTGCAATATTGACCACAGAACAAACAATATCCCTGGTTTTGATCTCAGAAGTCTGGTCAGCTTATAATGAGTAATGGAACAGGCTGTAATGTGGCTCTCTCGCTGGCATTGTGCTATTAAAGCAATTATCACCCGCCTGCTGAAGCAAGGCCTGCTTGGCCCATCAGTCTGCTTCCCAGTCAAGGCAGGTCACCTCTGCTGAGGTCACAGAGCGCTGGCCGGTGAGTAATGGCGCAATTGGTCTTCCTGCTGCTTGAGTAGAAATGCTGAGCTATGCAGTGCACAAAAAAAAACAGCTGCACTGACAAGACCAAAAGGACATAATTGCTGGGAAGTGGACGAGTGTGTGAGGTAGAGGAGGAGTTACCTGCAACTGCCCTTTCTGTAATTAAACGCTGTCAAAAACGCTTTTATTTTCACCAGACTTTAGCACAAGAGATTAGCCTGTTAAGAAGAGCGCAGGATTGTTTTCTCTAGCCGAAAGCCGCGGCTAGCCTGCAGCCAAGATAAACCCAGCTGAGGAGAGTGACGGCTTCCTCCTGTCGCCCTGGCCATCGGGGCAGAGCTCGGCTCGACCGGACGCTTCTCATGTTCCACGCTGGAGGAATAATAGCAATGACTTTCTGCCCGTGTCACTTAAAGCGGCGTGATTAGAGCCGAGGAGAGCTGCGCTGGTGTCAGCGGTGCTGTTATGCCTGCAGGGCTGTAAGTGTGAGAGTTTGTGTGTCTGTGTACAGAACGAATAAAGAGCCCCATTGATAAGAACAAGTTCTTCTTGTTAACCTATCAGTTCAGCTGGCCTGAAGCCAGCGCAGGCAGTCTCGAGGCTTGTTCTCACACCGCGAGCGCTTACTCAAATGTTACTGCTTGCGAAATGAACTATTCTAATTTCACTAAGATTAAAGAAATAAATACATTTAGTTTAATGCAGAAACAATTTAGAATTTCAGATCAGTGGCTTTCAAAACTTGATAAAGAGATGGAGCAGGTACTATTAGTGAAAAAAAAAAATATATATATATATATATATATATATATATATATATATATATATATATATATATATATATATATATATATATATATATGGTTTTCTTAAATTAGAAAAGTTTGCACTCTTAGTCAATTTTTTTTTTTTTATGAGACTACTATGACTACTATATATATATAAATAAAATAAATAAAAAATAAAATTATATATATATATATATATATATATATATATATATATATATATATATATATATATAAAATGTCTGTGCTCGTGGAATCATAGTAGTCTCATAAAAAAAAAAAAAAAAATCTATTTGACTAAGAGTGCAAACTTTTCTAATTTAAGTGATTGATGAATTAATTTTCTGGAGTTTAGTTTGCCTGTGAAAAACAATGCATTTTCTTATGAAAATGTGAAAAAAAAGGATAATTAAATGATGCTATTCCAATTTCGGTGAGATTATAAATAAATATTATAAATGCAAAATGCTGAACTCGTTACATATTTTAAATAAGTAATATATTTGCCATTCCTTCAATTGTGTTTGTTTCTGTTGCTTTATTATCCCACGGCAACCTAGAACCTGAACAACATATAAAATTGTCACTGGGAGAAAAATCCAAAAAATCCATCTTAAGCAAACTGAACAACAAAGCATGCTACTGAGCTGATACTGTTTGAATGTGTGTGTGTGTGTGTGTGTGTGTGTGTGTGTGTGTTTTGCTCCAAGTATCTGTTTTTACTGTGGTTAAAACTGAGAGTGGCATGGCATTTTGACAGCACAGCACAATTAAATCTCTCTCTACAAACCACCTAATTAATCAAACGATCTCTCTCCCATTGGTGAATGTTTTAAACAGATTTGAACGTGTGTCACATCAGACAATTCCCTTTATTAAATCCAGCTCTTGTCGTGCTTCATATGTTCCAGTAGACAAACTCATTCATTCTGTATTTTAAGAAAAGCTAAAGAGGATCAAGTGACATGAAAGGCGATGATAAGCCTGAATGTTTTAAGTACGCATTCGAACTGCGCAGCTATCGCTTTCATCCAGTATCTTTCAGCATTATTGAATACAATTACATTTTCTTACCTCACGCTGTGTTTTTGTACTAAATATGAGAGAAGGAAACCTGGTGATGACTGATTTAAGTTTAAGCAAGCCTAGGGTCATCGTTTATAACATTTTCTTTAAATTAACCTCCATTATCACTGGCAAGTAAAAATACACATTAAATGGTGTAATGTATTATGGTATTCCCATAGCAAGTAGTGGAAATCTGATGTGACAAACCGATGCATTTAACATTTCAGAAGTTCAAGAAAGCTACACGATAACAGCGTCCCTTTGGGCAAGCCACAAGATGGAAAATATCAAGAGCAATACATCTATGCATGCTAGAAACAAAGAAATCAGGGCCTTTGCCAAAGGCGTAAATGTTTCAGATCTCGAAACAGATACGGAAACCCAACTCCGTTGTGAAGATTGGTAGCATTCCACAATGTAAGCCAATGCCTTTGGTAATTACATAAAGTTAGAAAGGAATAAAATATATTGAGTGTTGTTCTGTGGGCAGTGACACGCATGTCGTTCGAGTCTTAGCATTGGGAGTCGTGACCTCAACTACTCGCTGAAGTATGATCACAGAATAACATAATAAATGAACTATGTCAGAATGGGAAGAACTCGTCTGGCGGGAGAATAAATATAAATGCAAATCATTCATATGGTTTTGCCGTGCCAAGAAATGTCTCGCTAAGGTCTGATTGCCAAAATGATACGTAGCGTTCAAATGTGAAACATCAAGGCAGAGGGCTGTCAAGCTTTATGTCATAATTCAGTGGTACATAATTATGGTGCAGTAGGAAAAATCTTAAGGAGTAGAGGAAACTGGTTTCATTTGAAAAATCAGGTTGCATTAAGATTATTTGTTCGACTGTGCAAATAATGAATATTTCATCAGCCTCATATTTTTCTGTCTAATGGTTTAATTTGAACCTGATTTAACCAGATAGCATTCATATCACATTTCATAGAGCCTATGGTCTTCACTGCATTCAGCGGCCCCCCCAAAAATATTTATACACTTAAAAAAAATGTATGAATACCTTCGCAGTAATTAAGAAATTACCAAACCAAGAGTATTGGTGAAAAATAGCAAGCCCTTTCAAATATTTCATATATATATATATATATTTATTTTTTTATCATAAATTTATTTTTATGATATTTTTTTCAGGATCCTTTGATTATTAGAAAAAAAAAATCTAAATTGATTTTAAAAATATTTAGTTTTATTTCTTAGAATTTCTTCTGTCATTTCTGTCAATCATCTTAATGCATCCATGCAGAGTAAAATCTATCTATCTATCTGTCTGTCTGTCTGTCTGTCTGTCTATCTATCTATCTATCTATCTATCTATCTATCTATCTATCTATCTATCTATCTATCTATCTATCTACTGTATCTGCACATCCAGCAAAAATCACCTTGGGATTAGTTGAAATGTCGTAGCCAAGATCATTAAGAAAAGTTAAATGAAAATATGTAATATCATGTGTTCACCATTTTTTATTATTAATGCATTGAAATGGAGTGCATGTGCGGCTGCAATCTAGTTACGTGTATATGTGTGTATCTAACGGATTCATTGAGGTCTCCAGCAGTGCTATAATAAAGTCTACCTCTGCGTTCAGCTTGACCCTCAGGTTTCACTCAGGTGTTGCTACCTGGCTCGCTCCGGCTTCTCTGAATAATGAACGCGAGGTTGCGATCTCTTCATCTTGAGTCGCGGTGACATGAGGACATGAACACTGCAGTCCGGCTTTCTGGTACGGCACAATTTATCTGAGGTGCCACCATCTGAAGGGAGAGCCAAAAAAAAATGAGTTAAATGGAGGACGCAAGGCATGAATTATACAAAGGGCCCAGACACAAAATGACCTTGGTTCCCTTTAATTTCTCCCTGTTCATTTCCTTTCTTCTTTTGAAAGGTAGCTAGCTAGCTAACGCACAACATCCCCTTGTGCAATCATAAGAAAGAACAGAGGTCATTTCGGTTTCTCTGGAGTGCAGGACGATTAGCAGTATGTCATTTGCAGTGTCATGCCTCAGTTGTTGGGCACTGGAGCTAAAAAGACGGAAAAGACGAGGAAAGAAAGAGTTTGTCGGAGGACCAACATGCCTCTGAGGTGCTGTGCCGCAGGAGGGGCCGGTCGATGCCGTAAATCAATAAACTTTACATCATCACTTGCTGTGGCCCCCTCGGCACAGTGAGGATCATACCATAACACACTTCCATCGTCACACTGAGTGTGTTTTTTACACCCGTATTAACATATCCCAGCATTCCTAGTGAGTCTCGCTGGGAGACATCTAAGACTCCTCTATAAAAGTCGGCTCTGTGCATGGAACAGGAGAGAAGCAAACTGTTTTCTGCTAAACCGCAGGAAGCAGATGGAGGTACAGATTGGGATGAAGGGGGTTTTTGCCTGAGTAAAGCCATATGAGGGGAAAAAAATGTTATTCGAGGATCTTTCTTACATTTCGAAGGTGTGGGCGGCGATAGCAGCGTATCGTAAACAAACCATCTTGTGAGGACGCGCAGCAAAGCAGCCTCCTCCAAAAACCAGAACGTCTTAATCTCAAGCGAATCGCATTTGTCTTGTGGCAAGGGAAGTATTCGGGCAAATTAGAAAATGTAAACAACAAAACTGAAGAGCTGACAAAAAAGACTGAACCAAGCTGTATAAACAGTCTCACGTTCACACCCTTGTTGAGACACTCTCCCTCAGTGTAAACAACGGCAGTGTAATCACGAAGCCATTACCGTAAAAGTGGAACATAACTACGCGTCAGTATTAGACTCAGCACATAAATCACTAACTTGGATGACGGGGGGTGTCTGAAGCAATACTCCCAAATCAGACATGGCTTTCAGGTGTGAAATTGAATTTTTTAAAAGATGTAATCTGAGATTAACAGAATCATTATCCTGCCGAAGAGAATTTTAGTGTGGATGGTTATCAGAAGGGCCAAGTGGCAGTTAGTCATCTAAACTCATTCTTAAGGGGGTTAAAATAGTTATTTCATCTTTACAACATCTTAAAGCCATTATCAAACTATTAGAAATAAACACTTAAGTCAGCTAAACTGTTTGCCTTGTTTAAACATAATGGGAAGTAATGAGCTGGAATGATGAGTTGGATACACACATAAATATGCATACACTTATACAGAATATATAAAAAGGGGCTGGTACATAATGCATTACGAGAGACATGGTCTCTGTGGAATGAAAAAAATAATAATAATAATTATCTAAAATCCCAATTTTAGAATTGCATTTTACCGCAGAGACATGAGTGCTCCAGTCACACACTTTTGTTTAGTTTGATGTTTCCATAGATGAACAATGAAACAATTCTGTGTGAATGGCATCTAAATCGTTTTGAGGTGCGGCAATGAAAGAGATATCTGTCATCCAACATGGCTGCAGGTAATTGTGTTCTTATATTGCAAGTCAATAAACAAGAAGGTTAATATTGAGTAACTAATATTTTAGACACAATATTGCATCTATATTTTGAGTTCCAAATCAGTCCACGTTAGAATAATTGATTGTTTCCAGTTAAAAACACAGTAGTGATGTGCATAGCAAACATTAAAACGTATATTATGAATAGTATGAATGCAATCTGGATGTATTACATTTGTAAAACTGACATTGTCATGTGATCTGTCGTACCAGTGTCAGCTGCCTTGCTTCATTGTCATTCATAAATCCTATTCTTTGGCCATTCAGGTCCACACTTCAGCAACTCAATAAAAAAATAAAAATAATAATATATATATATATATATATATATATATATA
Source organism: Carassius gibelio (assembly GCF_023724105.1). Classification (NCBI taxonomy): domain Eukaryota; kingdom Metazoa; phylum Chordata; class Actinopteri; order Cypriniformes; family Cyprinidae; genus Carassius; species Carassius gibelio. The sequence goes on from NC_068415.1 coordinate 20,608,572, forward strand.
TATATATATATATATATATATATATATATATATATATATATATATATATATATATATAATATTTGTTTATATGGAAACTTTAGCCTACTGTTTTTTGAATACTATGAATTTGGAACTGCTGTTCTGTTCACATGCTGTTTTTCACCTGCTGTCCAGTAGAACAGTAGTAGGGATGAATATGATTTTGGATACAGCATTGGTTTCACTTCTGAATGAATCAGTTGTTTTGAACAAATAGCTTGAGTGGATGATTCAATGACTTACAGCCAATTGTTTTGTTTCATTATGTGTCTTTGTGTAAATATGTATTTGTTTTTATGGTATCTCATTTTATTTATTTGTTTGGTATAATTTCCTGCTAATTTATTTCGCAAGGAACTTCAATCAAGGTCTCAGTTTAGACAAATTTTTCTATATGGTTTCTAAATATTCTCTTTGCCAAAAATAAAAGAAAAGAAAATAATAAATAATAATAATAATAATAATAATAATAATAATAATAATAATAATAATAATAATAATAATAATAATAAATATATATATATATATATTTTTTTTTTTTTTTTTTGTGAATTTATGAATTCAAGAATTCCATCTAAAAAGAAAAAAAAAAAAAAAAAAGAAAGAAAAAAAAGGTAAAAAGCTGTCAGTGTTTGGATTGACAGAAGCTCAGGCTGACATGTGTGGCAGACACTGACTCCTCTCTGTCTCCGCCTGTCAGTCTAACTGAAACAGATTATGTCACAATGGCTTATGCTCTTGCCAAATGACTGCTGGCACAAAGTCTGTGAAGTTCAGAGATTGTTCACAATGCCCTGAAGTATATAAATACATTTCCATCTGCACACCACACCATACATCAGCTTATGCACAAGCCTCATTGCATCTCGACACATTACGAGTTACTGTTGTCTTTTAGTGATCTGAAAGGAATATGCTGACAAAGCCTTGAATGTGAATAAACTCTCTCTCTTTCATTTTCTCTCCATCATGGTAGGCTGAGCACAGGAGAGCTGTTTTGACAACAAGATTGACCATGAGTGTGTGTGCCTCATTTGCCACAAAACCGATTCGCCCATTGACTTGCATGCAAACTTTCATTTTCTCAGTGCTCATTAACTGCTCACAAGACTTGATTTTGCATTTATTAAACCTAAAAACATCCCTCCAGAGGTTATTTCTTAAGAGACAAGCAGATACATGTATGAGTGAAGAATTACCTTTGGGGATATTGGATATTGGCCCGGGCCAATCATGAATAATGACTCAAGCAAGCAAACCCCCTGAAGCCACTGCACCTGAGACCTTGTCGTAAGTAAGGTCAGAGTTTACAAAAGAGATCAGGAATGTGCAGCTCAGTCCTGTCACTAAAATCATGAATGAATATTCAGATTAATACATGTTCAGTCCTACTTTACAATATTCATAAAAATAAAATAAAAATCACTTTAAACATACTTTTTACACTAATTCATTAATTTACTTTTTTGGTTCAACAGTGTATACACAGTAAATACTGTCCCATGTTGCCATGCCACGTCTGTTTATTGTAAGTTATCTGTGCTTGTTTTTCATCTATGGTTGATTTATGGTCAGTTGTAGGTTATGTTTTACTGGAAATATATCAAAAACCGTTGGACATTTATTATTATTATTATTATTATTATTATTATTATTATTATTATTATTATGATAAGTTGTTTTAACAGATTAATATAAAGGTCAGAAAACTAATAATTTTTTCGCTTTATATATATTGTAGAATTGCACATTTATTATAGGTCTGTTTAAATATATAAAAACAGAAAAGCATAGAATTGTTAACATTTTTGTTCTGTATAATATATATAATTTTAACCCGTTATTACATATTTGTAAAAAAAAAAAACAATAACTGTGAAAATTACGGACGCACAAATATCAAATACATTTTATAAATAAATAAACAAACAAATGAACAAGGGAGGAATAACACTTATTGACAGATTTTGTAGATATGCTAAAAATTTATATGTCTTCATACGTTTCATTTTATAGTTAGTATTTTCATGGTAAAAAAAATAAATAAAATAAATGTACAATAACATTTAATACAAATCTTTGCTTGTTTTTTTATTTAGTTTAGTACCATAATTATCAGTACCAAAACTTTTGAAAAGTTAAGGAAAATACCGTATTTTTCAGGCTACAAGTCGCGTCAGTCCAAAAATACGTCATGATGAGGAAAAAAAAAACATATATAAGTCGCACTGGAGTGTAAGTCGCATTTATTTAGAACCAAGAACCAAGAGAAAACATTACCGTCTACAGCCGCGAGAGGGCGCTCTATGTTTTCACTGGTAGACTACAGGAGCACTGAGCAGCATAGAACGCCCTCTTGTGGCTGTAGATGGTAATGTTTTCTCTTGGTTAATTTCTCTTGGTTCATGTCAAATTAATTTTGATAAATAAGTCACACCTGACTATAAGTCGCAGGACCAGCCAAACTATGAAAAAAAGTGTGACTTATAGTCCGGAAAATACATTAGAAGTAAAAATATTCAACATTCATACAAAAAAAAAAAACAGCAAAACATGATATAACAATAACATTTTCAAAAAACACTCAACTAATCCTTTCTAACCTATCATTGGTACAATAACCATTTATATTTATGTGTAATATGAGCACTGTAATGTAAAATGTTACCACACAGTGTAATCATCTGATTGTAGCTCAGCACTTCCTCTGAGCACAAGAAAAGACTGAGCCGTGTGAATACAGGTCCAGTGCAGGTGACCCAGGATGAGGGGAAACTCACCCTCCTCAGACTTGAGCTCGGCGGAGGGAAATTTGCAGCAGATGTGACTTCAAACAGCGGCGCTCCCGGCAGGATTAGGGCGCTGGATAAGACCCGTCCTCCGGCTGCCTCTCTGACCTCTGTCTCACTGTCTTTCTCCGCCAAGTCGGCAGGAAAAAACAAGGCCTCGCTTGTTGCGAGATGCTGTTTTTACAGCTTGCCGAAGCGGTCTCGCTCGGCCGACTGAAACATTGCATACTTTGACTGTCCTCTTGTGTAAGAGGCTCGGGGCTCATTGAACACTTGCTCTTTGACCGTCTTGTAAAGGTGTTGGTAAGTGCAAAGTAATTGAGGAGCTGATGAGAAAGAAAGAAAACAAAGCCCATATATTCAAAGCTGCTCACAAATCTCAAAGATTTGTTCAACAATAAAACCATCATCCATGTCATTTCACAAAAGTCATTTAGATTTTTTGACAGTATTGATTCAGACTAGACTAAACAGGCCAGAGAGCCACCAGAAATCGATTAAAAACACATAAACATGCAAATCCACCACACCGCATGTACTGTAAAAGTGCAATGCATGCTGGTCAGGAGCACGAGTGGGCATTTTTCTCTCCCTGTAGTACTCCGTTTATGGATCGGGTCCAGAGGGGTCAGTGAGCAAGGGCTTTGATCCAGATTTTAAGCTTTGCCTCCCAGACACCCACTGAGTGCTCAACCAGCAGAATAAATGTGACCTGAAACCTATTTCCAGTCAAATCTAACTGCAGTGGAACATTTTTATCAGATGTGATATGAGTCAAAAATGTTTACTTAAGGCTGGAAAATAATACATTTTGAAACAGAACTGCTATCAGCCGCAAGGTGTTAGCATTTGCTCTGAGCTACCATATACAGATCAAAATATTAATTGCAAAACTGC